>NW_017306785.1:532962-614773 GCF_000935625.1 Nanorana parkeri | reverse complement strand
TCTGCGGGGTCTATGGTGGGCTTAGCAGCCTGAGACCCCGCAGAGCCCACCAAAGATCCTGTAGAGCCCACCACAGATCCTGTAGAGACCACCGCAGAGCCCACCTGAGCCCACAGCCAGGTGGGGTAAATTTACTGTATGGGGGGGCGCTCGAGTTTTGTCTTGCCTAGGGCAGCCCCAAACCTAAATACACCACTGCCTGCACCTTATAGAGGTTGCACGGGCATGCCAACTCCTCCAGGATGGCACATCAATATGTGCCATTGCCAGAAGGTTTGCTGTGTCTCCCAGCACAGTATAAAGAGCATATAGGAGATAGATCCCTATGGCATATACTGTGAGAAACAGTCAATTCTCCAGCATTCACCCAAAACTACAATATTTTCTTCTAATATCTTACTGACCACACATCAAAATGAACCAAATGTATAAATTGTAGAGGAATATCAGTTCTCTTTTCCAGCCTCCCAAAAAGAACAATCACTCTTTAAAGTGATGTTAACGTCATTTTTTAAGCTATTTCCTATGCTTATTAGATAACTTACAATGGATGCTGCTTCTTGATGTTTAAAAGTTTTAGTTTCATGCAGAATCAGCTGGTCCCCTGAGCACTGGCCCAGATATCCTGTTTTAGGGCCCATTCACACTAGATGCAGTGCGTTCCGGCCCGATTCTGGACAGAACGCACTGCCTCGCATTGCTACCGGCTCACTTTTAAGTGGGGCAGAAGGGGGCGTGGTGGGCCATTGAAGTGAATGGCGCCGTAGCCACGCCCTCCGGCCGCAATGTGATTGCCCGCATGGGATCGCAAGGCACATTTTGCCTGCGGTCCATTGCGGTGCGATCAGAATGCTGCAAGCACTATTTTGATCGCAGTGAGCCGGCCGCAATGCGAGGCAGTGCGTTCTGGCCAGAATTGGGCTGGAATGCACTGCATCTAGTGTGAATGGGCCCTTAGGGTGGCTCCTTTCCGTTGCAGGGTGCTATGGAGCCACCCTTGTGTGTGCTAGTAAGCTGCGTGTCTCCACAAACACACAGACACCACAAGGTACGACACTCCCCTCCACCCCCTTTTTCCTCCACCCCCTTTTTCCTACACCCTTCCTTCTCTCATTTAAGCTAGTAGATGGACAGCTACTGGAAACTTGTGATCTTGTACTGGACAGGAAGTTCAGGGAAGCTGAGGTGAGAGAGTTGGAGCCAACTGTTCAGAAACATGATGACTGTAAGTGCTCACAAAGAAAAGTAAATAAATACTTTGCTGGGCAATGTCTGTTTGATCTGGATTCATTTTTGAGAAAAAAAAAAGATTGAGAGTCTAATGCTACTTAAGTCATGTTAACAAGATGAAGTCTAAATAGAATCTGGACTCCTCTCACATTTCTTGACCTGTAAAAGATTACTAGGTGCTCGAAGGATATACACCAAAGTATGCAGTTAGCTTGGTTTAAATACAGCAGCAGCATCCAAATCTGATTAATTTCAACTTGAAAAAATAAGACTTTTTTAGGTGGTTTTGACTACAACAATCAAGTCGTAACAGGCCTGTATTGACTGGAGGAAGTAGCAGCCACAACAGATCAAAAAATAAAGCTAAAGCCCCAAACTTCATGCTGATTAGCCAGTAGTAAAACAGTTCAACAGAACTATGTGAGAGATTTTTTTTCCAGCACAAAAGTAAGCTACATGCAACACTGCATATACAGTATGTGTTACCAAGATGGGAAAGGGGGTTATTAAAATCTTAAGACAAAGTGAACAAAAGCACTTCAAACCCCCAATCTAACATTCTGTGAACCCCCTCCCTCCCATGTATGCCCAATTATTCACAAAATATATAACATATATATTTAAGGTATGCTTGGTAGAAATTGACTAATGTCAGGATAGTACGCAAGCTCTTGAATAGGCAGCAAATAGAAAAAGACAAGACAGCAGTGTATTACCTGAGAGGCAATAGCCACACATATTGTTCAGTGTCTGGTTGGTTAGGCTGCAATATAAGAGATAAAAACAAGGCACATTTTATCATGAAATACAAAAGTAGAGTGTAATATTTGAGAGACAATAGCCACAAATATTTTACAGTGTCTGGACAATATGTATGGAGTTTGAATAGGCTGCAATATAAGAGGGAGAGACAAGGCACATTTTTTTTCATGAAATAGAAATTAGAGTGTAATATTTGAGAGACAATAGCCACAAATATTTTATAGTGGCTGGACAGTCCAGTTCCAGACGGCAGCAAGCGTCAACTGGCATCTGGAGCTGCACAAATAAAAGCTATACTATAACCATCGCCAAGCCCAACCTTGTCCATGTTCTTTGCACTTTACCTATAAAATCACATAGAAATGTCCTGGTCTGGGCTGCCCCAGAGTGGCAGATTTCCAACTGCAATTTTTTGTTTTGTTTTAACCATCGCTATATTTAACTGCCTGCATACCTGCACTTCTACAAAGGACCGTCTTAAAAAAAAAAGGCAAGCCTAAAAGGCTAGGTAAAGTTGCTGCCACAAAGAGATGACTGAGTATTGCTAATGTAATTTCTTTCTCCTTCAACTCTTCCTTCCCCTTCTCTGCTTCCACTCAGGTACTCTTCTTTCCACAGCCATGATAAAAGCACCAGCCATTTGTGTACCACTTGCCTACCATATAATCTAGTAGAAAGTTCCTGGCCTTGAGTTTTTTTTTAAATGTATTAATTTTTTTTTCTTTATTATTTGGCCAAAATCTTATCACTGCAACCCCTTCCATATAATACATATTAGTTTTTAGTTATTACATGAGCAATTCGGCCGACTTTGACATCAAAATCTTTCTCCTCCCAGGCATTTAGCAGACAGGATTTGATTTAATTATTTATTTTATTATAGTCAAAGCACAGCTGTAGGGGAAACATATGACCACAGACTGTCCACGCTTTCACAACAAAGTGGGCAGGCAGCAGCAAATGAAGGGGAGAAATCCTACAGCCAAAGTGAAGTGCAGGCAGCAGCAAAAAAGTGTTGACTCCTACAGCCATAAGATGCCCCAAGAATGAAGCTTTGAAAAGAAAAGCAGCACTTGCCAACACCCACTCCACCATCTCCAGCAACTTTCCCATGCAGATGTTTGATGGCGTGGAAAAAACAGTCCTCAAAGCTCCCCTACACACGCACACACAGAGCCTGTATGACAGCTTGTCAACTGCTTCCTTACCAGCTGGCAAAAACAACCCCCTTGGCTTGGGTATTGCATGACATCACTGTGGCTCATGAATGGCTCATGGGATAGCTGGGCACTCATGATCCCATAGGGATATGCCCCTGCAATGGGCTGTAGGGCATTCAAATGGATTTTTGAGGGCCCAGCTATCCCAGGAGGCAGTGGTGAGGCATTATGACACCACCTATGTGCCCTAAAAGCCCTGTGGCTGAGGTATTTCCCATTTATTTCCTTTTTTTTTTGCAACAGTTTTAATTTTAAATTTTATATCACCTTTTTTAGGTATTTGCTACAACAGACCTTCCATTTTCATAGACAGTCCGCTTTAAATAATAAGCCCTTGAAAAAACAAAAACAATACAATTGCAGCCAACAACAAATAAGATATATGCCCTGTGAAAAGTATGTGCATCCTGTTATCACTGTAGCGCAGGTGGACAGGAACTGTAAAGGAGCTGCAGGACATCACAGGCATTAAGATTAAGAAATGATGATAAATAATAAAAACCCTTCCCTCCCCCACTTTCAAATTCCCCAAGATACACAACATTTTGCTACCTACATCACAATCAGTAAGGGTTTCTATCTACTTTAACAGATCTGCCATTGGCCTATACTAATCTCTCCTTATGCTTTCCCAATTACAGCTAAAGCACATTATCACTATGGCTGCCGTGACCTCACCTTTTTATAGTGAGGGCGCGGGCGTATCCATAAGCCCCCTAATTGGCTCTTCTAAGCCAGCTGACCTAAGTTCAAAGTACAAGCCAGTGCATTGTAGTTACTATGGCAAACTCCGAAATTATTTTGTTGAGTTGGCAAAATTGGCACATGCAGGATTTGCCGTGAACCCCTTGGTATCAGAGAACCAAGCCTCATCCCTAGAGCGTAGCTATTTTAAGCTGCACCATGGTGGAAAAGATACATGAAATATACTAACATAAAAGATACATCAAATATACTTGGTTGGTGAATGTGAACTGAAATGAATAGAGCACCCTCTAGTGGTGAAAAGTGAGATGATTCTAGATACAACTGCCTTAGTATGCACAAGTGGCTATTAAAGTGACACTAAAAATGCATTTAAGTACCTTAATGGTCAACAAAAATGTATCTTATTTGTCTATCACTCGGCTGTAGATCCTCAAATCATCTCTGAATTGGTGCGGACACTGTCCTTCCTTCTGGAGGGTGACTACTTTTGTTCCCGTGTGTGTTGTAAAGTAGCCACTGCCCCAATCTTACTCCCAGGATGGACTACAATCTCACGTTTAGTTTACTAATTTGCATTGAAGTTATAGTCTATGATGAGAGCGAGGTGTCATAGCCTCCCATGCTAAACCTGCCCTCCTACTTACCAGAATCACAGAGTGTTGGTGCTTCTCCCCGGAGGCTCCTGTGTATTTTCAAATTTGGCATGGCCCCCACAGCCGCACCATCCATTCACAGATATCCCTTCACAGGATCTGTGAATGAAATTAGGGTGCCACCATGTGAGATGGACTCATAGATCTCAATGGAGTACAAGTGTGGTGACATCATGGCAGTTGTAGTCCATTGATTACTTCATACCTCGATACAGACCTAAGAGTCTGCAGGAGCCTGTGCATTGCACCCACCATCTACTGATCATGATTGCAATGCTTTGCAGGTTCCAATGCATAAAATAATAAATACACATTTTTCTTTTTCAACTTGGTGTATTTCTTATTTATTTTTTGGCAAAAAGAGGAACATTCCTTTAAAAATGCATTTCAGCACAGCACGGTACAATCCAATATATATTCACATGCTAGCTCACGTGCATGAGCTATAGTGTGAATGAGCCCTTAGTCCTCGTTCAGAGTACAGATCAGAGTACAGATCTGCACGGCGTGCACGGCCATGTCGGGCGGCTCCTGGGAAGGACAGGTGCTGCGTGTGATTGTGCGCAGCAGCCTGTTCTTCTCTATGGGAGTACACAGCAGTACGCTCAGGGCCGGATTTCCCACTAGGCCAACCAAGGCCCGGCCTTGGGGAAGCAGGCAGTAGAGGGGCAGCAGGGGTGTGGAAATTCTATCTCCTGATGCCCAGGACATGCAGTTCCGGGCGCCGGGCAGGTAGTTGTTTTCTACATTTAGCCCTGCTTTGGGCAAGCAGAGCTAAATGTACAGCAGGGAAGTGATCTTGTGGGTACATTGAGGAACCTGGCCTTGGGGCAGCAGAGAGAGTAGATCGGGCCTTGCGTACGCTCCCCTGAGATGCACATCGGTGCGGCTGTCCATACTCGCACACAGACAGGATGGAGCCGCGGATGTGCAATTCGGGTGAGCATATGGCCGCATACTCCCATAGAGAAGAACAGGCTGCTGCGTACAATCACAGGCACCTGTCCTTCCCAGGAGCGGCCCGATACACCTATGCACGCCTCACGGATCTGTATGTCTTCTGTGGCGGACATTTCTCACACCCTTACACGGGTAAGAAATACAATATACATGGCTACTATTGGTGTATATTGGCGAAACCATCGGACTCCCCGAAAGCGCTTTGGATGGCGATTTGTCAATAAAGGACTTTTTGCTTCAAAACTTTTGGTGTGCTGGTGACAATCCTTTCTAGATCTGCATTGTTCACGGGGCCGTCCATGGTCACTACAAGCACCCACCTGCTTGGCAGGTTTACTACTATTCCGGTAAAGAGTGCAGCTGGTTCTTTACTACATGTATTACTGAGAAGCAGGACGCAAGACCATCTCCAGGGTTATAGTACGGTAGTAACAAGAACACTGCGCTCATCCAGCATTTCATTGAAAGTCACAATTTAGGCCACACTTTATTTCCAGTCTCAGGTACGGAGAAGGTCGGGTCTTCAAAAAGCGGAGGGGAGAAGGAGGGAGGTGAAGTGCACGGTCCATGTTCAGTGGCACATCTCAGGTTGTTATGATTTGACTATCCTGCTCCTGCACAGCGATATTGTAAACCTTTCTCCTCCGTTATGTAAATGTTTGTAAAATGTTTTTAAATAATGTAACAATCCAGAGTTTTTGTTTAGTACATAGTGTTTATAGATGATTACATGCTGTACTGACTGTGAAAGCCAAACTCCACTGTTTTGTTTAAGGTATCATTCTCACTGTTAGCCCGGTGTGAGTTTGGCGTTGACAGGGCCTACACCTCCGTGTAACATACACGCCTGTGTCGGGCTATTCCCAAGAAGCACAGGTGCTGTGTGTAGCAGCCTGTTCTTCTCTATGGGAGGACGCGGCTGTACGCTGTCATACGCACACCTCCCGAACTGCACATCCGGGTGTCCATGCTCGGAAGCAGACAGCATTCTATCTGCGTCTGAGCACAGAGACCCGGACTTGCATGCATGCATGTGCAGTTCGGGTGTGCATATGACAGCGCATGGCCGCATCCTCCCATAGAGAAGAACAGGCTGCTGCATACAATTACACGCAGCACCTGTCCCTCCCGGAAACAGCCGGATAAGTGCATGCACGCCGCATGGATCTGTACCACCCGAGTTAGCCCCGTGTGAATAAGGCCTTAAGCTGAAGTTTATTCCGCATATGTTTTTGCCCTCCCTGCCCCCCCTCCACTCATCAACATGCTAATCAGAGGCATTCCAAGGCAGGGTGGTACCCGCAGCAGGTACTGGGCGACACCCTGCAGTGACACCATTGCACGTCATCGTGCACGAGCAACATCATCGTGCATGCGCTTAATGACGTCACGCTCTGTTAACTGCCGGTGTTCATCACCAAGAAGAGAGGAGGGATAACGTATGAGGTCGGGTCCCTGCCTCTCTCTCTCTCGAGCAACTGCCTCCCTAGCACCATGAAAGCATGACTTAGTGCTGTGCTAAAGAACCCCTCATGCCTGGCCACCGGGGAACCTGCATGTCTACTCACTTACCCGCCTGCCTGCCAGGAAGCCTCCATGCCTGCTAGCCCAAGTGGGTAAGGGGGGTTGGGGATTAACAGCATTGCCAATTTCCGCCAATGCTGGGGGTTATTACTGGGGTCACTGACACCAATGCTAGGGGTTATTACTGGGGTCACTGATACCAATGCTGGGGGTAATTACTGGGGTCACTGACACCAATGCTGGGGGTAATTACTGGGGTCACTGACACTAATGCTGGGGGTTGTTACTGGGGTCACTGACACCAATGCTGGGGGTTGTTACTGGGGTCACTGACGCCAATGCTGGGGGTTATTACTGGGGTCACTGACACCAATGCCGGAGGATATTACTGGGGTCACTGACACCAATGCTGGGGGTTATTACTGGGGTCACTGACACCAATGCTGGAGGATATTACTGGGGTCACTGACACCAATGCTGGGGGTTATTACTGGGGTCACTGACACCAATGCTGGAGGTTATTACTGGGGTCACTGAAACCAATGCTGGAGGTTATTACTGAGGTCACTGACACCAATGCTGGGGGTTATTATTGCACTTATTGACACCAATGATGGGGCTTATTTTACTCCACTCCCTACTACTCCTTTCACCCACACCAGGGCTTTTTTTTCCTCTTCCACTGACCACCAACATAAGGGACATTGTTACATAAACATAGCCGCTGCACTCTCTATGTTGTGTTGTATGTTAAATACTCCTGATCAAAGTGTTTGTTGTTTCAACATTTGCTGGTTACGAAGTAGCCTAGTAATAGTATAATGGCTGCGGCAAACATATGCAGCATATACTGTGCATAGATTCAGACTCTACTTAACCATATCCCAAACCACACCAAACATTTAACCCTATCTAGTCACACCCACTTTGTTGCTGCGGGTCACACAGCATTGTTCCTTATCCACTCGCACTGTTTATCATGGTATGTGGTTGGAGGTATGTTTATTTTAGTGATTCACACCAATGTTGACTTTTCTAGATTAAGAATGTGAAGGAGATATTCTGTTTTGCATATCTGATCAAAATGTTGTCGATCCCTGTTACAAAGGTTATGAACTGCCATCTAGTGTTAGTGGTAAGGTATGGCACTTCAATATTTGTAAATAGTATCTATCTATAAAATTATTATTATACAGGATTTATATAGCGCCAATAGTTTGCACAGCGCTTTACAATATAAGGAAGACATTACAATTACAATACAATTCAAGACAAGATGGTAAGGAGGGCCCAAATTAGAGTTAAGGTGTATGTGATGATGTATGTGATAAATCTCACGAGGAGACACTCCAGTACACTGCTTTGGGCTGCTTTGTATTCCCTAGTGTCTCACCAGAAGGAGTATGACGTCACCCTTGCCTAGGTGCTGTGGGTGGAAGACAAGGATAAGTACACTATATTACCAAAAGTATTGGGACACCCCTCCAAATCATTGGATACAGGTGTTCTGTGAATTTCCTTCTACTAAATATTCCGCGGTCAACTGTTAGCGGTATTATAACAAAGTGTAAGCAATTGGGAACAAAAGCAACTCAGCCACAAAGTGGTAGGCCACATACAATGACAGAGCGGGGTCAGCGCATGCTGAAGTCACCAACTGTCTGCAGAGTCAATAGCTACAGACCTCCAAACTTCGTGTGGCCTTCAGATTGGCACAACAGTGCGTAGAGAGCTTCATGGAATGGGTTTCCATGGCCGAGCAACTGCATCCAAGCCTCACATCACCAAGTGCAATGCAAAGCATCGGATGCAGTGGTGCAAAGCACGCCGCCACTGGACTCTAGAGAAGTGGAGACGTGTTCTCTGGAGTGACGAATCACACTTCTCTGTCTGGCAATCTGATGGACGTGTCTGGGTTTGACGGTTGCCAGGAGAACGGTACTCACTTGACTGCATTGTGCCAAGTGTGAAGTTTGGTGGAGGGGGGATTATGGTGCGGGGTTGTTTTTCAGGGGTTGGGCTTGGCCCCTTCCAGTGAAGGGAACTCTTAACGCATCAGCATACCAAGACATTTTGGAAAATGTCATGCTCCCAACTTTGTGGGAACAGTTTGGGGATGGCCCCTTCCTGTTCCAACATGACTGTGCACCAGTGTATAAAGCAAGGTCCATAGAGACATGGATGAGCCAGTTTGGGGTGGAGGAATTTGATTGGCCTGCACAGAGTGCTGACCTCAAACCGATAGAACACCTTTGGGATGAATTAGAGCAGAGACTGCAAGCCAGGCCTTCTCGTCCAACATCAGTACCTGACCTCGCAAATGCACTTCTGGAAGAATGGTCAAACATTCCCATAGACACACTCCTAAACCTTGTGGACGCACGATGAAAGTTGTACGATGGTTGTAAAGTGTGTGGCCAGCTTTACCCTCATTTTCATTTACAGTTCATGCTCCTTGTTCAGTCAAACAGCAGTTTAGGTGTTTTAAATTTCTGGCTGCATTGCAGAAGTCAAAATGGCTGATTTACTAAGGAAAATGCACAGACGTGTAGCAACAATGCACCTGTATGCATTTACTGTACGGTTGCACGACTTTCCTCTTACGAGCACGCTAGAAAACCAGCCAAAAATCATACTATTTCGGCGGGTTGGTAGCTCGATCTCAAGACGAAAGCCGCCGCACAGGACGGTGTGCGCAAGCGCACACTGCCCGCTCACCATTGCAATCATCGGCAAGCCCTCCCCTCGGCAAGGCGGGCTTGTGAAGATCGCAAGTACGATCTGCCTGTCAAAGATGGGCAGTTTGTACAGAATTTTAATCACCTTACAACCATCGCACAACGAAAGTCGTGCGATGGTTGTAAGGTGTATGGCCAGCTTTAGGCAAATAGGCTATTACCTTTGCAAGGGAATTTTCACTTAGGTTAGTCAATGAGGTGAAGCTGTGTTGACTTCAATCATCCAATTATGTTTGTTTGTTTTTTATTCTTTATTTATGGACAAAAAGGGTGGGGTACATAAAAAATGGACAAGCGGAGGCCCCGAGGTCTCACACAATATTTGAATCATAGACAGTGAGGAACATATTAAAAACATGTTGACAAGTGGTAAGATCAGGTCAGGTAACCGTACATGTCCCCGCCCTTAAGGCTTTTTATGGTGAATATAAATAACCAACAAACACATAGAAAACAGAAACAGGAAGGGAACAATGTGTGGAGGCGAGCGGCCGAGTACAGCTCCACTATGTGGGAGGCTAGCCCGTGCCAGTTCTCCCTGAAAACAGCACATACTATTCCATTCTCTCTAGACACAAACGGGCTGGATTATTGTATGTGTGTTTTATGTTATATTTTGAAAATCTTTAATAAACATTTAATATGAAAACAGCACATACAAGACAGACAAGACATTTACGAACACGAACGCACAAAGAGAGAGCAGAAGGGAACGCAAAAAGATTGGGAAAGGAAGCGTGGACGGAGGTCTCACACCCCGGAGGTCCCAAGTCGTCCCTCCCCACGCACCCACACACAGTGGGAAGTTGAATTTTGGCAGTGCCTCAGTCTCCGGCGTCTTCCTGGCACACTGAAGAGAACGCTGCTGAATTGGATCCAGGCTCCCCAGGTGGCCACATACCTGGACTGTGAGTCCATTAGACTGGAGGTCAAATCCTCCATCAGGCTGATCTCCTCCACCCGCCTCACCCACATGGTTACGGTGGGAGAGCGTATCTGTCGCCACAGAGCCGGTATGCAGGCTCTAGCCGCATTCAGCAGGTGTATCAGCAGTGAACGTTTGTATGTCCTACGTGAAAGCGGCGCCAGGTGGAGAAGATAGACCGACGGGGTGAAGGGCAGCTCGTGTCCGGTGATCTCCCCTATTGCAGAGGCTACTCTGACCCAGAATGGTTGGACCTTCGGGCAGTCCCAGAAGACATGTAGCAGGGAACCCACCTCTGTTTCGCAGCGCCAACATAACGGAGAGACCGATGGGTACATGGCATGAAGAGTTGTGGGCACCCTGTACCATCTGGTTAGGAGTTTATACCCTGCTTCCTGATATTTGTTAGATATGGATGATTTGAGGGCGAAATATAGCATATTATCAACCTGTGCGGGACTGAGGGTCAGCTCCAACTCAGAGGTCCATTGTCTAACAAAGTATGGGGGGGTCTAGTCAGGAGGGCTGCGCATACTGTTTACCAAGTATGCCAAGGAGTGTCTAATCGGCTCAGCCTGCAGGCATAATGTTTCAAAATCCGTCAGCGGCCGTCTAGGGCCCGGAGCCTCAGAAAAAGAGCATAAGAAGTGCCTCAACTGCAGTGCACACCATAATCGCATTGGAGGAGTCGTGGTGGCCTGGATCTGGGCTACCTGTTTCCACTGACCCGCCTCCTGGAAGTGACACACCCTGGTGCTGCCTGCATTTGTCAGGGCTCGGGCTAGTGGGCCATGTTCTCCCGGAGGGAAGCGGGGGTTCCCCACCCACCGGTGTCAAGGGAGATGTGGGGGGAGTGAAGCCCGGGGAAAGGAGTGTCTTCGCCATTGCCCCCATCGTTGCGCGGACCAGCGGGTTCGGCCACGAGGAGAGCGGCATCGCCGGAGCTATCCACGGTATGCCCCGTAGAAGCAGCCGACATTCCTCCTGTTCCAAAGCCACCCATAGTTTTTGTTCAAAGTGACAGCACCAGTCTAGTACCACAGATAGGTGGGCTGCTTTATAGTACAGTGTGGGGTCAGGGAAACCCAAACCCCCCGCCTCTCCCTTCCTGGACAAGATCTGGTGGCGTAAGATAGCCCGTTTGTTTGCCCATAGAAAATTCAAAAAGCTAGATCTCATCTGTTTAAGGAACACAGCCGGTACAGTCACAGGTAACGGCTGGAAGAGGTAGAGCAGTCTGGGTAGTATCGTCATTTTCAAGATGCTATTGCAGCCCATCCATGTAAACGTGGGGCGGTCCCAATTCTTCAAGTCCCGGTCAATGCGTCTCTGTAGTGGAGTAAAATTTAAAGTGAACGTCTGTCGGATGTCAGCTGGGATAGATTCCCCCAAATATTTGATATACGTGGTCGCCCACTTAAACGGAAAGGCCGTCCGAAGGATTTGCAAGCGTGCGTCTGGGATGGAAATGTTTAGCGCTACAGATTTGCTAAAGTTCAATTTGAAGTTTGCCAGTCTACCGTACACTGCCAGTTCCCGCATAAGGTTGGGCAACGAAATTTCCGGGGGCGAGATGTAAAGCATCAAGTCGTCTGCATAGGCTGCGACTTTATGGTGTCCCGATGGCACCTCTAGTCCTAGAATGTCTGTAGAAGCCTGTATCCTCCTAAAGAGAGGCTCCAGGGTGAGGATGAATATGAGAGGTGACAGTGGGCACCCCTGGTGCGTACCATTTGAGATGGAGAACGGTTCTGAGAGGATTCCGTTGACCCGTACCATCGCCGTGGGTTCCGTATAAATCGCGGTGATCCAGCGGCTCATGTTACTCCCCAAGCCAATGTGTGTAAGCGTCTCCCTCAGAAACGACCAATCGACCCTGTCGAATGCCTTCTCCGCGTCTAGGGACAGTAGGACAAGAGGCCGAGACTGGGAGCGGGACAGGTGGATCACGTTGAGAGTCCTTATGGTGTTGTCCCTGGCTTCACGGCCAGGAACAAAGCCAACTTGGTTACGGTCAACGAGATCCGCCACAAAGGGGAGCAAACGTGAGGCCAGGATGCGTATGAAGATTTTCAGGTCAACATTCAACAGTGATATACTGTAGGTCTGTAACTGGCGCATTGTAGGGGGTCTTTGCCTTCCTTAGGGATAACAGTAATGTGAGCTCTCAGAGAGTCACGGGGCATGTGTCTGTCCTCCAGAATAGCGTTGAAGGCAGATAGAAAGTGTATGCCTAATTGCTCCCGATATTGCTTATAGTATGTAAGGGTCAGCCCATCCGGGCCAGGGGCCTTACCCGGCTTCATGTCACGTAGTGCGCATTCCAATTCCGCTTGGGAAATCGGGGTCTCAAGGGTCCGACTATCAGACTCGGTGAGACGCAGCATGCCAGAACTGGCCAGGTAGTGCCCGATCTCTGATATTCGTGTCGCCTGGGCTGGAGGATCTAAAGGAGAATGTAGGTTATACAGTTGTGTGAAAAACGAGTGGAAGTGTGCCGCTATGTCTGAGGACCGTGACGCCACCGTTCCTTGAACCCGCTCGGATGGATGGTATGAAGTTGCGGGACCTAGAGTCCCTTAGGGCGTTAGCTACAATACGACCCGTCTTGTTCACATATTCATAGAACGAGTGGCGGGATCTCGCCAACTGAGCCTTCACCCCGTCCAAGAGGAGTTCACAGAGCTCGGCTCTCGTTCTCGTCAGGGAAGTCAACGTGTCTGTATCCAATGCTGCCTTGTGGCGCATTTCTAGGTCATGAAGTTGGGCATATAGTTCGTCCACCCTCTTTTGTCGCTGACGTTTGCGTCGCGCCCCCAGCTTGATTAGAGTACCCCGTATCACATACTTGTGTGCTTCCCACATGGTCAAGGGGTCTTGCGTTGGGGAGTTATTTTCCCTAAAATAGCACACAAGGTCCGATTGCACCTCAGTGGCAATGGCCAGATCTTGCAACAGGGATTCGTTAAGACGCCAGGATAGTGGTGGCCTGGTCTTGCCCCCAATACTCAACACTATATGTATGGGCGAATGGTCCGACATAGTCGAGGTACCAATGGAAACCTTTGAGACAAGGGGAAGTGTTGCATGTTGTAGCAGAAAAAAATCAATTCTAGATTACGATTGGTGGGGGGCCGAGTAGTGGGTGTAGTCCCTGCCCGTCGGGTCACTAATGCGCCAGGGATCAATGAGCTGTAAGTCATACATCGAGCGCTTGATACGTCGTCTTTGAGCATGCGTGATCTGGGAAAGTCCCCTAGATGAGTCCATGGATGGGTCGAGCACCAGATTAAAATCACCTCCCAGCACCCAAATCCCTGCTGCATAGGATAACATTCGTGACCACACTGAGTCTAAGAAGTCTATCTGACCAGAGTTAGGGGCATATATCGCTGTTAGCGTCACCCTCCGCCCGTGGATTGCCCCCTTAACGAGCAGCAACCGTCCCTCTGGGTCTGCATAGTGATCCTCGTAGGTCCATGCTAGGGATTTGGCCAACACTATGCTTACTCCTCTGGATTTGGAATCCGGGGATGGGGCATGGTAGGACGTAGTGTATCTGTGGTTCCCCAGCTTCGGGACCCGCCCTACCATGAAATGGGTTTCCTGTACAAAGGGCACCTGGGTTCTAGAGCGCCACAGCTCAGCGAGGAGATAAGATCCCTTTTCAGGGACTCGGAGGCCATGAACATTAAAAGAGGTGAGACGTAGCTCAGGCATGATTGTCTGATATATATATATATATATATATGTGTGTCATGTTATGTTTAAGCAAAAACAAATTTTTTTTGTTAATTTTCCTTGCATGTGATTGGGTATTCTTTGCAAAAATAATTTCCACTACATTTACTAAACTAAGTGAAACGTCTTTTGCAAAGTAAGCAGCATATTTGCCTTTCATAAAGCTTACTGCTATCTCTTGGCCAACTAACTGAAAACAATATATATTTTTTCTTTATAAAAAGGACTGAAGTACAAATAATATTTTTGTTTGAAGCCAATTTCTTATCGATATTGGACCACAAATACTGTATGTATGGCTTCCATGTGCATGTCACCTATCCAATGCGGCATTTTCCAGGCTTTTATACATAGCTGCAGTAATTTAGGAGTTCCACAAGATGGTGATTGAAGCTTGTGAGAGTAGATAGACAATTTTAAGTAAAGCAGGCTTTCTCAGCCTTTCTATCCCAGAAAACAACTTTCAGGTCTTAGGAAACCCTTGCAAAAATAAATGAATTGGGGGTCATTGGGAAAATGCCTCTTACATTGGTGGTCAGTAGAATGAAAGCCCTTCTTACATTGGTGGTCAACGGGAAGAATGCTCCCCTTACAGACAGCTATAAAACCATTGGTGTCATGCTGCTGGTATTGCTGGTGTTGGCCCTAGTTCTATACAGGCACCATCAGAAGGGAGGTCAGTCAGTCACAGCTTAAGGAAACCAGTAAACCCTCTAGAACAGCGATCGCCAACCACTGGTAGTCCATGAGAAAATTTTGGTGGGCCCCTCTGATGCCGTACAGGCTGGGCCTTCAATAAAGTGTCACAGAGGCTCCTGGGCTGCCTCTCACTGACTCAAGCAGCAGCTGTCACAAGGAATGCGCGGCTCTCAGTACAGTGCGAGCTCTGCAGGAGGCGGGGCATCTCGTCAGAACCCGGACTGAGCAGGCTGCGGGACATAGAAAAAGTGGGGAGAAGCCAGGTAATAGTGGCTCATTGTGGGGGAAGGGGAGTCATGGGGGTGGTTGGGAGAGTGTGTACATTTGCTGTCCCCTCAAAATAACTCAACACACAGCCATTAATGTCTAACCACTGGCAAGAAAAGTGAGTACACCCCCTAAGTGAAAATGTCCAAATTGGGCCCAATTAGCCATTTTCCTTTCCCGGTGTCATGTGACTCGTTAGTGTTACAAGGTCTCAGGTGTGAATGGGGAGCAGGTGTGGTAAATTTGGGGTTATCACTCTCACTCTCTCATACTGGTCACTGGAAGTTCATATTAGTGGTCTGCAGCATTTAAAATAATGAATTTAGTGGTCCATGAGGTCCGAAAAGATTGTACCCTGTGTCTGAAGGTCAGCTTGGATTTGTCTGGAAGTTGATGGTGGGTCCTTATCCACCAATCGAACAATCCTTTGTTGCAACCTTTGATCAATTGTTCTCTTTCGTCCAGGGAGATTAGCTACAGTGCCATGGGCTGTAAACTTCTTGACAATGTTGCGCACAGTGGATACAGGAACGTTAAGATCTCTGGAGATGGACATGTAACCTTGAGTTTGTCCGAGATTGTCCATGCTTTTCCACAGAAACTTAGAATGCAATTATTTCTTGCAATTTGGAGAAGGTACCAAAAATTTTGTCCAGTCCATTTTTGGAGTTTTGCGTGGAATGTGTCAGATTTTGCTATTTCTTTCTTCGCTTTTTTTATTGTCATACCAATACAAACAAAATAAATAAACATGAGAATGCCTAAACATATGTGATTGCAACAATTATCTGCGCAAAGTGGTGCATTATCTGACAGAAATGCAGGGGTGCCAATATTTTTGGCCATGACTGTATATGGCAATTGTTTATGATACACAGTACTGGAACAAAGCCCAGTAAACCCATATGGGTTTAGGTCGAGATGCTTTATGACTGTGTACTGCCCACTGTACTATCCACTGATTGTGGACTTAAACAAACTAAATATCATTTCAGTTCGAGTTTGCTTTCTTTTTGTCATCTGTGTATCAGATTTACCTTATCAGTCATCAGTGTACCAGGAAATATACCAGGAAATATAATTCGTATTCCTGCTTAGCGACTGCTAAGAAATGCTGTGCAAGCCTCATGGAGGGTCGACTGTTCTCTTCCAGGTCATTTCTCACCCACAGACCTGCACTGAGTTAGAGGAACAATAAAGCAGTTATTGAGCAGCACAACATATTTGGCTGCCCCAGGTACATTCTGTGTATATATGTACAAACTATACACAGCAACTCAATTTTTGAAAACACCAAAGTGACACCTGCGCATTTAATGTATTTTGGGCATGTTATTTACCTGTAAGAAGCTCCTTTGTGTAGACATCCAAGTCTGCTGCAGAGTGCTACCATCAAGTGACATGCTATAGCAGGGGTAGCCAAACTTTGGCCCCTCAGCTGTGGTATAACCACGAATCCCATTAGGTATGGCAAGACTCCGACAGCCACAGGCATGTCTCCTAGAGGCATGGTGGGATTTGTGTTTTTGCCATAGCTAGAGTGCCAAAGTTTGGCTACCCCTGCTCTATAGTATTGCCCTTCGCTTCTCCCCCTGACAGCTGCATTAAGGATTATGCAGGGAGGTGAGGGGAGGGGTGGAAGAGCCGGCCCAGCACAGACAGCAATAAGACACTCCTGAAGGAAGAAAAGGCTGTCACAAAGTAGGAGTTAAGGTGGCCATACACTGTATACACTGTACAATTATCGTGCGAGAATCGCGTGAAATCCCGCGATCGTACAATAATCGCAAAATTTATGGAAGGCGTGAGACCGTTTCTACTGTGTGGTCGCATGTCTTCCGTCGAACAGCGGGGCGGGCTTTCGATGATCGCAAGTACGATTTGCCTGTCCAAGATGGGCAGCTTTTAAAGGAGAACTATGGGGTCAGTGTATTTCCCCATAGTTCTCCTTAGGGTAACGGGAGGACACAAACTAGCATCCTCCCGTTACCCTAAGCTCAGACGCCGCAGCCGGGGGGATCCCGACGTAGATGACGGGATCCGCCCAGCTGCGTGAGTGACAGCTGGCTCTGCCTATCTAGAGGCAGAGCCAGCTGTACCCGCCCCCTCCCCCGTCCATTCTGCCAGTCAGTGCTGGCAGATCGGAGTGGGGAGAGGGGAATCCAGCCCCTCCCCTGTCACGGCAGAGAGCCGTGACAGGATCAAGAGGTGAGCAAACCCGGTATGTGTTCGCTCACCTCCCGATCTACTGAGCCGACCTGTGACAGTCTCATTGTCACAGGTCGGCTAGAACTATGAGGTCAGTGAAAAGCACTCACCTCATAGTTCTCCTTTAATTAGCTTACGACCATCGCAAGCCTTTTGTAAGGTGTATGGGCACATTAAGGGGAAACTGTGGCTGTGCTAGAGAATTGACTCTTCCTGAGATTCCCCAAGGAAATTCAAAGGCACAAAAAACTGAGGTTGTTTTACTCCTGGAGATCCACGCACTATTGATTACCCTTTAAAAGTGGTCTGTCTACCGTATCCGTAACCAAAAAGTGGCATAAAACAAAAACAAGGCAGACCGCCTTCAGAGAGGAGGCGGTCTAAGGGTTAACTAAAGATCGGGACAAACTCGGTTTGAAAATATCAAACAATAAGCTTTATAACACCACCAAATAACAGACAACACAGATATAAAATTTAAATATACATGATCACTGACTTAGAGTCCATTTCATTTTGGGTGGTGGTTATTGACCCGGGTTGGGAAAGCACCTTTAGATCAAAACCTTAAAGAGGGTTCTATCTTGGATATCGCTAGCAACTGCTTCAGGTGGAAAGTAATTTACAAATATTGGTGGACTGTATGTAATTTATCTGATATACTCTGTATCGAGTTAATTCTTCTGTATCGCATCGGCCTTTGTTCAATTAAGACTTCCGTGCTGGATTGTAGTCCCACTAAGTGGTTACTTTAGTTGATAGCAGAGGAGACTGAATCGATGTATATCCCAGTTATTGGATGTCCTCTCTTTTTCTCCCTAGTAGTATACAGTGTTAATTCATAGAATAAAGGAAAAAGAAGAGACCGGATCCCCGGTCTCTACCTTTTGATATATATATATATATATCTATCGATTTTTGCTGTTATAAGTCTGTCTTGTACATTTGTGCTGTTTCCTATTCCCACAAAGTGGGTTAAACGTTTTTCTATTTAGACAGGATGGAAAAAGTGAAACAGACTAAAACGAAAAAAGGGGGATAATATATCCGTTGTTTCGACTCACGTATCCTTTGGAGAGAGGAGTCGTCTTCTCGTTGATTTTAAATGGAGTTAGTTGATTCCTTAATCCTGTTTGCTGTAAAAGTCCTTGTTGCCTCGGCCGAGGGTGCATACAAGAAGTAGGGAAATCCAGTGTCTGATAGGAAGTCCAAGAGTGGCATGCACTTTGTTGGTTGAAAATTGGTTTAAAGTATCCAAGAGATCAAACCGTTGGAAGATCAAATAAGTATTGTGGATCTAGGTTTTGGAGCAAGGCGTCAGGTTTTCATCTGGGTCATCCACCAATCTATACATGCGACGTCTTTAAAGGTCTTGATCTAAAGGTGCTTTCCCAACCCGGGTCAATAACCACCACCCAAAATGAAATGGACTCTAAGTCAGTGATCATGTATATATACAATATAATTTATGGAAAGGAAAAACACTGCTAGTAGTCATTAAAAAAGCATATTTTTTTGTGCTTTTACCAGCAAATTTGTAAGTTGGTGACAGGATCTCTGCAATGAGAGATGGAATGAAAGTGTGAGCGCTGCTTCAATCAAACCGATTTCTCAAGAACAATGGCAGGAACAATGGCAGGTTCTGCCACTAATGTAAGCAGGCAGATTTCTTCTTGCCCATCATTGTCAAAAGGGAACTCCAGTTAAAATGTTTATTTACCCTAGCAGAGGGGCTACCCCCGCACTTCAAGGGTTTAATGTTCATGTTTGCCATGGGTCAAAAAAGTTATACTCACCTGATTCTCCAAGCCGGCTTGCTCTTAGACCGGTCTCGGCAGCCTCTCTCCCCCTCCACTGCAGCGGTCAAGGTCCCTGAAACATCATATTCTATACACAGTGTATAGGACATGAGGACGCTGAGGGACACACCATCACTGCAGTGGAGGAGGATGGAGGAAGCGCTGTCACAGGCAGCCAGCTCTAAAGATTGGGTGAGTATAACTTTGTTATTTTTGATTCTAGGGAAAAACCAGCACTTATGCCTTGCAGTGTAGAGGTAGCCCACTGCATGGGTTAATAACATTTTCAACCTGAGTTCTTCTTTAGGAGATACTTGCCTACCTATCAATTGCCTTACTGACAATTATATAAGGATAATGCTTCCACTTGTGCAATAAAAGGAAAAGAGCTGGACACCCGAAGAACCTTGAGTTGCTACTGCCTTTGCTTCTCATGTCACTGGTTGTCTGTCCAACATGGAAAGTGTCTTTCAGACACATTGACAAATGAGCAGAAAAGAAAAACAATCAGTTGATGAGTCACTGTTCAGTAGACATAGCTTATCTGGAATGTTTAGATAGTAAGTGTTCCGTGACCACTGCCAAGAACTGGGACAGTTCTGAGAACACAGGGACATCATGCCACTGCATCATTAACCTGCAATGTGGATCCAGTATCCCAATTATAATACTTTAATCAGTGAATGTCTTTTTGAAATGAACCTGGTACATTTTCCGCGACAAACCTCCCTGCAGGCATAGTCAAGATTATGGCTGCTGATACGTCAACACCTTCTGTTACCTATACGGAAAAAAAAAAGAATTTGTTGAGTATCTGTAAACATACGTGAACAGGCATGCTTCATTTTTCAGTCCCTGAGGGTAAGTGGCATGATAACAGGAGACATTCCTCTAATCTTTGATCACTTACCTATGTGTTACAAGAAGAGCTAGAACCAGGCAGTTATAAAACAAGTGAAAAGAAGTTAAATTCTCCAAAACAACTCACTATCTCACTCATCTGCTGTCTTAGATATTGGCAGGGTCAGCAGCTTTAACAGACTGGTCTAAACCTTCCTTTGCCAGGCTTTTTTTTTAGAAGAATTTCAAGGCAACCGGAAAGTGAATTAGAACATAGAGTATAATTCCTTTAATGCAATTAAAATGACTTCAGGTCTCCCTGCTAATAAACACTTAATCCACAGCTCAAGGCACATTAGCATGAACAGTAAGTCGAGATGTAAGAATAAATAAAAGAAACAGGAATTTGGCATACTTAGCATATCAGACACACAGGCTGCTGTATACAACCATTTTTTTTTAGATGATAATGAAATAAAACTAATAATAATCATGACCAAAAAAAAGAGGAAGACATTGGCAGTCTGTGGTGGAATGCCCATTTATGCTGTTGGTCAGAGTATGCAGGCTTCCTTAGATTGGTGGTCAGTGTGTAAAGGACCCATTTACATTGGTGGTCATTTGGAGAAGTACCTCCTTACACTGGTAGTCAGTGGGGAAAAAAGTTCCTTACATTGGTGGTCAGTGGGAAGAATGACTCTTGTATTGGTGGTCAGTGGGGAGAATGACTCTTGTATTGGTGGTCAGTGAGGAGAATGACTCTTGCATTGGTGGTCAGTGGGGAGATTTACTCTTGCGCTGGTGGTCATTGGGAAGAATGACTCTTGTATTGGTAGTCAGTGGGAAGAATGACTCTTACATTCGTTGTCAGTGGGAAGAATGCCTGCCCACCACCCCCCGCCTCAACTGGGGTTTTTTTATTTATGCCTGTGTCCCTATTTTGAAGATTTCCCCTTCAATTCCTGTCTCCTGGTCCTGGTGGTCACAAACAACAAAACGAGATGACTCTTTAGAAAACAAGAAGTTTTATTGCTGTCCTTGTCCCCACTGGAAAGTTTTCAATTCTGCAATTCACTTCCTGTGATACAAGCAGCAAAGAGAAAATAAACTACCATGGATTACAGTAAGGCACACATTACAGTATTGGTTTATGTTAAAACATCTGAGGGTTTAATGTCACTTTAAATATACCATTTATCCTGATAATCCATCATGTATAAAACGCCTGTTGGGGGGGGGGTTCTTGCCTCGGGGGCAAAAGAAGCTAGCTACGGCTATGCTCCCGCGGTGCTCGTGTGGCTGCCGGCTGAATGTGTTAGACGCCGCAGACGGAAAGGGGCAGGACACCTCTCCCTGTGTGCAACATCGGCCACACGAGCACCACGGGAGGACAGGACGGCGGCGCCTCTAGAACGCACTGTAATGCAAGCCGGCTGACTCCCTGCGTTCAGGAGCAGGATGTCAGGATCCCCCTTAACCCCTCTGTGTTATGGATCTCAGCTGTGGAATTGGGTGAGTATTCTGACAGAACTATACCTGGTGGAAACGGCTAGTCAGGCTTTAAACCCTGGCGTCACACTCAATCTTAACGGAGTGTTAGGGGCTATAGCATAATTTGCCGTGATAAGAATGTAGATGGTTTGGCGTCAAGGGTCTATTACTTCATAGGCCCCCGTCAGTTGTACATAGTGAACCAATAGCATATACATAGATAGCCCAGGTAATGAAGATATCAATTGGCAGTTATGGAAGTATCAATAATGTTCATACAGTCCTTCTGACACTTATGATGGCATCAGACAATGAGCAGGAACATAAGAGGCTGCTGAATCCCCTTGGGGGGGGGTACTTGCGGTTAGGAGGGTCCGGCTGCATGTGAGGTCCAGAGCGTTCGGGTTTGCAAGGAGGTCCAGCAAGGTTCAAAGGAGATAGAGGTGTCGGGGGGCTACAGGGCGGTGTTTCCTTAATCGTGGAACACTGTGTCAGCCTCCCGACGAGTTTAAATAGTCCGCCAGCTTCAGGAGCGGCCGGAACCGAACGCCGGCCGATATCCGCGCTCCACGCTGGAACGCATGTGTCACTCCTTCTGGGGCGTAGCCGTCGTACTGCTCGCTCTGGCGCCGCGTTCCAGCGTGGAACGCAAGCGGCTTCCACTGGAGCCGCAAAGGTTCTTACACAGGAGGGGGCATGGGGTTGTATTGAAATAAATGGCACCGCAGCCATGGCCCCCGCCTACAGTGCAATCGCCCGAATCCATAACGCAAGCACTGCATTCTGGTCCAGTGCGATCTGCAAAAATAGTGCTTGGAGCATTTTTGCAGATAGCACTGGATCGGAACACAGGCACTGCGGGTGAGCGGTGTGGCTACAGTGCCATTGACTTCAATGCACCGCCATGCCCCCTCCCGCCCCTAAATGCAGGTGTTTTTTTGTTGGTAGATCTTATTGAGCTCGTCATTTGAGAAGTAGATCTCCAGACAGAAAATAGTGGGTGCCCCTGCACTATAATATATACTTCTATTCTTTGAGTTTTCTCTAAAACGGAGATGGACATCACCAAAAGAAAGAACCAAAGGAGAAAGATCGGTATTGCCTAAAGTGGGGATCACTGCAGCTGAGATCATCAGTGGGGAAAGAAGCTGTATCTACATAAGCGCTTGTGACCTAATCTTATAAAAGAAAGGGTCTTGGCCAGGAGGTGAGCGGCGTGTGTTTGAGCACGGGGAAGGAGCGCTGAAGAATTTAAGTAGCACAATTAGACACATCTGTGAGAAGGTTCACTGAAGTTAAAAAAGACACAGGATTGTGGAGATTTCATTAAAAAAAAAAAGAGTTCAACAGAGTTTCATATGGAGAGATTGGATAATCGGATGTAAAAGATTGAGTTGACACTTATAATACTGTAATTTTAATAACTTATAATAACTATAATTTTACAGCACAATGATATATGGTACAAGTAATGGTTGTTGGACACTTTGTTTTTGTTTGCTGCAATTGATTCACATAGGACAGTTTTGCTACAATTGATTTATATAAGGGCACTTTTTTTCGTTTGCTACAACTGATTTATATAAGGACTTTTTTGTTTTTGTTTGCTACAATTGATATACATAAGGATTCAACACTACTATTTTATGTGATTGATTTTTGCCACAATTTTATGTAATTTATTTTGTACACAGCAGTTTCTTTTAGCTTTGGTTTTATAGCGCCATTCATATTAATTATTTATTCATATTGAAGTTTTATGTAACTGATTTGATTTAATTTATTTGAGCAGCTGTAACTGAAAAAAACCCCACACCTTTACACATTTTGTTTAAATATTTGAGTTGTGATGGTGTAGAAGCACTGTGTTTATATAACTACAATTATCTGCTGGTGACACCTTCAAGAAAAGGATACACAGCTGCTTGTTATAGTATTAGAAGGGGTTATACACCCCACTACTTCTTACTTTTCATTCTCTTCCTTTCCCCCTCCCCTTTCTCGCCCCTCTCTGAAGGGGTTCCCAGACCTCTGCAGATCCAGCCTAGGGATGCCTCCGTTCCGCCTTATCTCTCACAATGTGAGGGGTCTGAACATCCGTGGGCCGTGGTGCTGCACGACCTGCATAGGCAGCGCGCTCATATTGGCTTCTTACAGGAGACCCATTTCCACTTAGGCCACGCTCCATCGCTCAGAGACCGCAGATACCCGACGGCGTACCATAGCTTCTCTCCTGATAAGAGATCTAGGGGGGGTCTCGATCGTACTTGCCAGAGGACTGCCGTGGACTTATGTGGACATGCAAGCAGGGGGAGGAAGGCTGTCTGTTAATGGTGAAGGGTAAGATAGAAGCGCAGCTGGTCACCCTCATCAATGTGTATTTTCCCAATCAAGCACAGATCCCATTCCTTGAGAAGGTACTGACCCTGATAGACGACTTCAAGGAGGGGATTCTAGTGATAGGGGGGGACTTCAATCTCTTACTGGACCCGGAGGTGGACTCCTCCAGGCCTACCTCGCGCCTGACAAGTGCGGCGCTGCGTCGGCTTAAGAGGTGCCTTCACTCTCACCAGCTCTCCGACGTATGGAGGGTCCACCACCCCCAGGGACGTGACTACTCGTTCTTCTCCTCGGCCAAGCAGACTTATACTCGAATTGACTACTTCCTAGTCCACCATTCCGCCCTCTCCCTGGTTTCTGGGACAGCGATAGGCAACATTACCCTTTCTGACCATGCCCCTGTACAGATCCAGCTTGATGTGGGCACGACAGGAACCGGACCATGGCGTTGGCGATTGAACGAGGCCCTAATTCAGGACCCGACTCTTGAGGGGGAAATCGCGGATGATCTGCGCACCTACTTTTCCCTAAATCAGACCTCTGAATGTTCCCCTTACTCGATTTGGGAAGCACACAAGGCCTACATTAGGGGTTCCCTGATTAAGTTGGGGTCCAGAGTCAAACGCCAACGCCAGCAGCAGATTGACTCTCTCTTGACGGAAATCCATCTTCTCGAAACCAAACACAAACGGAGCCCAGACCAGTCACTGATGGCAAAGCTGACTGTGTGTAGAGACTCGCTGCGCTCCTTATGTACCCAAAGAGCTAAGGCAATGCTGGTTAAATGCAGGCGTCATTTCTACGAATTTAGTAACCAATGCAGTAGATCTATGGCCCATGCCCTACGGCAGCAGAGGTCTAAGACCATTGTGGCTACAATGAAATCGCCCTCGGGTGCCCTTCTCCATCTTTCATCAGAGATGGCAGATAACTTCCGCTCCTACTATTCCTCCCTCTACAATATTCCGCATCCAGGGCCGACCAGAACGGCAGAGTTACATTCGTCCCGGATCAAGTCGTACCTGGTCTCGTCGGCGCTCCCTTCGCTTCCCCCCGAAGTGATTGAGCTCCTAGAGAACCCGATAATGGACCTCGAACTCACGGAAGCTATAAAGCTGACTAACTCGGGAAAAGCCCCGGGCCCGGATGGATTCACCCTGCTTTATTATAAGCAATATGCCTCCATCCTCGCCCCCCACTTTGTGTGAGCCCTTAACTCGGTGAGAGACACGGGGATTCTGCCACGAGACTCGCTCTCTGCGCACATAACGGTGCTCCCGAAACCGGGAAAAGACCCGAAGGTTTGCCCGAGCTATCGTCCTATCTGCTTATTGAATGTGGATACCAAACTATTCGCTAAAATACTCTCTATGCGGCTTCTGCCTTACGTTATGGCACTAATCCACCCTGATCAAGCCGGTTTCATCCCCACAAGAGAGGCCAGAGACAACACCACCAGAGCCCTGAACCTAATCCACTCGGCCATGTCGAATGCCACCCCCGCCCTCTTGCTATCTACGAATGCGGAGAAGGCCTTCGACAGGGTCGATTGGTCTTTTATGAAACACACCCTAGAACATGTGGGCCTAGGACCGCATATGCTTTCGTGGGTGATGTCCCTTTACTCCACGCCAACAGCCAGGGTCCAATTGAATGGGTCACTATTGCAGGTTTTTTCCATCTCTAACGGTACCCGGCAGGGATGCCCACTATCCCCGCTAATCTTTGTACTCACCCTAGCACCCTTGCTTCGCTCGATCAGGGACAACCCTCATATAGGAGGCTTAGTAGCCGGGGGCCGAACCCATAAAGTGGCCGCTTACGCAGATGATCTGCTCTTTTTCCTGACCTCCTTGGAGGTGTCCATCCCAAACTTAATTAGAGAATTCTCCAAATACGGGGATCTTTCAAACTTCCATATTAACGCCCAGAAATCGGAGGCCCTGAACCTCACCCTGCCTAGCCATAGGGTGCAAAGACTGCAGCGCAACTTTCCATTTGCATGGTCTACTTCCTCCCTGAAATACCTAGGAATCCAGCTTCTGCGGAAACTGGATGATACCTACTCTCTCAATTTTGTACCACTGTTGCAGAAGATCAAAGAGGATATATCGGGATGGTCTCGTTTGGCCTTTTCTTGGACAGGCAGAGTTAATGTCATCAAACAAAATGTACTCCCGAGACTGTTATATCCGATCCAGGCGTTGCCCGTCTCGATTCCAAAGGGGTTCTTCGTGTCAGTTCAGTCCCTGATCACGAGATTTGTGTGGGGGTCGAAGTCGGTTAGGATCCGCCATTCTATTCTCCGACGTCCCAAACGGTCAGGGGGGCTGGCCCTACCCGACCTTAACTTCTACCATATGGCGGCCCATCTAACGCGGATGTTGGACTGGTGCCGCCACGAGAAGCTGAAACCTTGGGTTTCCTTGGAGCAGTCTTTTTCGCAGCTACCCCTCAAAACGCTCCCGTGGTGCCTTAGGATCTCACAGGGGCTACGTTCACACCCCACGTTGGGTCCAACTTGGAAGATCGCCAGGACGATCTTTGACTCTAGACTGATCTCCCCCTCCCCATCCCCGCTTCTCCCGGTGATTGGGAACCCCGAGTTTTCCCCTGGGCTACAGGACCCGAGGTTTGTACAACTGGGTCTTAAGGAAAAGTTTAGGGCACTTCATTTCATTCAGGGATCGGGCTGGCCGACATGTTCTGACATGGACAGGGACCCCATCCTGGCCCCGCTGGGCTTCTGGCACCATTTTCAACTTACCCACTTCTTCGCCTCTCTCCTGCGCCCCGGATTGATGACACGCGCTCTCACAGCTTTCGAGCAGGAATGCACCTCCCAAGGACAGCTACCTAGAGCCCTCTCACTATGCTATCAGTTACTCCTAGCACTGGACTGTGATCTCCCTTTGCCGTTTATGGCAGCATGGGAGAGAGATCTGGGACTTACCTTCTCGCTGAAGACACCTCGAGAATCTTGCAACTATCCTTGAAGTCCTCTATCGGTAATCGCTATCAGGAATCAGGGTATAAAATACTTACTCGATGGTACCATACGCCCAGTAGGCTGCACAAGATATTCCCTGACTCCAGTGATTGCTGTTGGAGATGTGGTTCCTCCCCTGCGGGCGTGTTCCACATTTTTTGGGCCTGTCCATCACTCCAGGCGTTTTGGTCCAAGGTCCACGCCATCACTCAGAAGTTCTCGATCACCAACGTCCACAAGGTCCCTTCATTTTTTTTACTTCACCTGGCCGCCGGCTCGGTGCGGAGCTACAAACGGTCCTTGGTGGTCCACCTCGTCAATGCGGCCAGAGCTTGTATCCCGGCCTTGTGGAACAGGTCTCTCCTCCCACTATTAAGCTATGGCTCGGCAAGATCAATGACATCAGGCAGATGGAGGACCTTACCAGCTCCCTAAAGAGAACGGGGACTCGATTTCGCCACACCTGGTTTGAGTGGGACGAGTTCTCGTCCTCCCTGGAATATTTGAGCCTCCTGGACTGAGACTGCAGAGGCACCCTATTCTCTCCCCCCTCCCCCCCTTTTTTTTTTCTTTTCTTCTTCCTTCTCTTCCCTTCTCCCTCCGACTCTACCTGGTCTTTCGTATTCGCCCTAGATCTATCCCGTCCTTTCCCTCCCTAGAATTCTCCCTTCTGTTTTCCCCTGTAAACCCTGGAAAACTGGTGAATGGCACAGATGGCCACACCGGTTTCCTCAATTGACTCCAGATATGTGCTTCTACGCTTTCAAACCACAATGAGACCTCTTTGCTTATATGGCACAGCGGCAGGGAGACCCACCGATGACGGATTACTATGCTTTCTTATAGATGCTGAATAGCGCAAGGTTGATTTATGTCTAGACCCCCTTGGGGGCGGTGGCCCTGGCGGATGCCATTCTGCTCATTGTTTGCTACGATTTATCCCTATACTTTTATGCTTCTGATTGTATCTTATATATGCTGTTTTGAAAATAAAGAATGTATAAAAAAAAAGAAGGGGTTATAATATTGGAAGAGATTTATAACTAGCGCGGTCAATATGGTCATCAATAGTGATGGACGGAACACCCCCATGTTCGGTTTGAATTTGAACTTTTGAACATGGGGAAAGTTCGTATTCAAACTCGAACTCAATGCAGGTCTATGGGTACAGAACTCAGAAAATCAAATGTTCCAATTTTTGAAGGCTTATATGCAAGGCCATAAAAAGTGTATGGGGATCCGCGTACTGCACTTGGGGACATGTATCAATGAAAAAAAAGGATGAGGACAACTCGACGAAATAAAAAATAAAACAGTAAAAAATAAATATATATATTTTTTTTTTAAAACCAGACGACCGCCGTCCCATCGTTGCGACGAACACCCGCCGCAGAATGACATTTTGACAGATGCCAGTAACATATAAACATTTGGGCAGAGCTAGTAGTGACAGCTAGCTCCACCCAACTGTTTACAGTTGTAACAGGGTGAGCCATGATTGGGCAGAGTCAAAATGACTTTGTTCAATCATGGCTCTCACTGTTCTCTGTGCCCTGATTGAGCAAAGTCTGTCACCTGACCTCTAGTCAGGTGCAAGGCTTTAGCCTATCAGGGCTCACAAGGCACAGTGCCTTGTGCGGGGTGTGTGGGGGGGGGGGGAAGCCCTAAACATCAATGTGTTTTGCAGCTATGATATCTGATCTTGCCATCATGATATTAAAGCTGGCCAGAACAGTTATATTTCTGTTGGGACTGAAATAGAGAAATCACTTAATTCCCCTCATCCACTCCTAAGATGGTGGCTGCGGCTTATGTGCAAGATTTAGACTGGCTCTATTGACAAAAGTAGATTGAAAAATCGATTTTTGTCAATTCACGCATGGCAATGGCAGGGTCTCCCATGGATAGAATTACAGCCAATTTAACAGAATTAATTTCATGTATGGCCAGCTTAAATCTGGCCAATGGACAGCGGTAGATGGAAGGGGAGTGGCACAGGACAGTTGGCCTAGGGAAGCAGAAAGTACAAATCCAGCCCCAAGCACATTAGTCATCACCTTTCAAGCAGGCTGCAGCTCACTGAAACCTTAGACATAGCAGCCTGATAAGGAGTAAGCCAGTGTGGTAATTCACTGTTCTGACTCATTTAACTGCATCCATACGTTGCAGCTTGAGGTAAGTACAAAGTGAGCAATGTGAAAAAGGAGCATGAAACTGCACCTGCTGGTTCAAAAGGAGAATACACTATATATATATATATATATTGTGATGTTTGGGGAATTAGCTGGACCGCAGGACACAGGCTTTATCAGACAAACTGTATTTATTTTCCACAGCAGTAACAATAAACAGTAATTTCCTTCATCAGTACAGCAAAACAACTTATAAAAGATTGCTTTCTTCAGCACTTCAGCATAGAAATAATAAACTGTACCGTTTGCTTCCTTCAGCACAGAGAAGAATAACAGCCTCCCCGGCTTAGAGGGTTTCAGTCCACAAGGTTATCACACTCTTAACCTTTAGAGTTTCTCTCAGCCCACAGGGTCCCAGTAAACCTCAGCTGCGTCACAGCACCAGTACTTTCATCTGCTCCACAGCCTTGTCTGCAAACATTAATCAGGGCTTCTCTCTCCTTCTCCCTCCCTCTATCTCTAGCTTCCTATCCTTTTGAACACACTTCCTGCTGCAGGTGTTAACCCAGTTCAGTCCCTTAAAAGGGACCACAACCCGAACAAAGGGAACAATACACCTTTCCCAGGATCCATCTTCTGGCGTCCTGTACATATCCCGCCCTCTGCCCCAACGCAGAGGTGGTGGAGGCAACAGTGGATGTCAGACAATAGGTATCGGGTCACCCTGGCATTCGTTCCCTCACTCTGTTGCAACAAGGTCAATGGAGCATGGTCAGAAACCAGCCTAAACTTCCTCCCCAACAAGTAATAGCTAAGGGAATCCAAAGCCCACATTATGGCTAGACACTCCCGTTCAATTATGGCATAGTTCCTTTCAGCCGCGGTCAACTATCGGATGCTCTTCTCCATAGAGGACTTGTAACAGAACAGCTCCTAATCCCACATCAGAGGCATCTATCTGGACAACAAATTCCTTTGAAAAGTCAGGAGCTACCAATACAGGGTGTTGGCATAGTGCCGATTTGAGCTCCTGAAAGGCCTTTTCTGCATCCGCATTCCACTGAACTTCCGACCTTTAGTCAAGTCGGTCAATGGAGCAGCCAGGGTGGCAAAGTTTGGTACAAACCTTCTGTAGTATCCCACCATGCCCAGGAATGTCCGTACCTGCTTCTTTGTGAAGGGACGGGACCAGGTCTGTATAGCCTCTACCTTGCTTACTTGTGGTTTCACCAGCCCTCTTCCCACAATATACCCCAGGTATTTTGCTTCCTCCATTCCTAAAACACATTTTTCAGGGTTAACCAAAAATCCTGCTTTCCACAGAGAGTCTAACATTGCCTGGACTTTGGGCAAATGGGATGGGATTCCCAGTCTTTACTAAAAATGACAATGTCATCCAAACATACTGACGCATAATTCTGGTCAGGACGTAAAACCCTATCCATCGCCCGCTGGAATGTGGCTGGAGCAGTCTGTAGACCAAAAGGTATTCTCTCGTATTGGAAGTGCCCCTCTGGGGTGGAAAAAGCTGTTTTCTCCCTGACAGCCTTGGTTAAAGGAATCTGCCAATACTCCTTGGTAGGTCTAAAGTGGTGATGCACCTGGCTTGGCCTAGCCTTTCAATGAGTTAATCTACCCGAGGCATAGGGTAGGCATCAAACTTTGAAATTTCATTAAGTTTCCGGAAATCATTGCAGAATCTCAGAGTTCCGTTGGGCTTCGGTACCAACACAATAGGGCTTGACCACTCACTCTGAGATTCCTCAATTATTCCTAGGTCTAACATCTTCTTCACCTCTTCAGAAATGGCCTTCCTCTGAGCCTGAGGATATGGCTTCCTTTTGCCTAGTTGGTGGACTTTATAATTCACCTCCCCCACTTTTTCCACAATCTCAAATGGGCCTTGCCATCTGGCCAGGAACTTACTTTCGAATGTGGGAATCAGTACCACCACTCGATCCCCTACTTGGAAATGCCTCACTTTAGCAGATCTATTATAGACCCGCCGTTGAGCCTCCTGAGCCTTTTGCAAATGTTCCTTGACCAGTGGCATTACACTTATGATCCTTTCCTGCATTTGGGAGACATACTCAAGAACACTTTTCTGCTGAACCAGTTCATTTTCCCATTCTTTGTTGACCAGGTCAAGCAAACAGGTCAAGCAGGTGTTAACCCATTTCTGTCCCTTAAAGGGACCACAACCCAAACAAAGGGAAATAGACACCTTTCCCAGGACCCATCTTCTGGCGTACTGTACAATATATATATTATCTTGTGAGATTTAGCTTCCAATGGTAGCGCATTAAGGATACATCCACTCGCTGAAATCTTCCTTTAAGGGCTTCCTTGCCCACTGTTATTAAATGAAAGTACACCAAACAATGTGATTACCTTCGCAGGGGTTCTTTAGCATCTCTTGCACAGGAACACATGCGCATCCAGCCTCCCAGCTTTGCATTCGCAGCACCCATGCGCCGGCCTTTGACCTCAGGCCACTGTCTGTTCCTTCTGTTTACCAAATGCCTTTCCCATGCAGGCTGTATCCAAACCACCTGCCACACAGGCTGGTTCCAGGGTGGAACCCTCCTGACTCCTGCACAGAGACCGTCTCTGTCTCCCAGGTGGAACCCTGAACCTAAACCAGCCTCCAGTTCATAAGGGCTGTGCACAGGTACACCATCATTCGGTGCTGGTTACCACTAAAGCCCGGACCCAGTAATGGAGATTTCATCCCTCCCAGTTCTCAACTTAGAAAGTCCGGAAAGAATTGTAAAGCCAGCTCTTTCCTGGTACAAGTTCATCTGTCCTGGAACTGTCCTGGAACTGCTCAGCCCCTCTGGCTAAGAGTCCTGGGTGCCCAGTGGTATTGCCACGCACTGCCACAATATCTATCTATCTATCTATCTATCTATCTAAAATGTTGCATGTTTACCTTACTAAAAAGGGGTGCAGTTAGAGAATTCAAACATGCCTTGTTATTGGTTGCTGTTGAGGTATTGTTCTTGGTCTTATCAGATCAACTTTAAAAGTATAATACAGAATAATCAGGAGCACTGTAAGATTTCAGTAACAATCCTTCTGATTCCTGGCTGGTTCTAAGCAGCCAACTCTATGTAAAACTAAAAATAAATCCTATGGATTGTGTATTTAGTGTATTTATAGTCAAAACCCTTTTTTCTTAACTTTTGGAAAAATGCGTATTGTTGTCTGTGTCCCCACCCTCTTTGAACGGTGCTGGCGACCCAATGTCACCAAGACATAAAATTATGTGAATGCCTAAATTTTCCAGGTGTTACTGGAAGAAAAGGTAAAGATAAGGGTGTATTCTCTAATGGGGTCACCTGTTTTAGTGAGAACTGTAGAGATTTTCTTCCACTTCCTCTTGGGTTCAACAAGAAGACCCACATGGAAACAGATAACAAAAAATAACTCTACTCTATTCAAAACTTTTTGAAAATTCCCGATACTTACTGGGCTATTCACAAAAGGGTGAAGAGTTTGGTGAAGGTAGGAGAAGTGAACAATCTAGGACAACATAGTTGATTTGGAAAAATGCTCCAATTCAGATCACTTTCCAGTTCAGCTATGTTGTCCTAGATTGTTCACTTCTGCCTTCTCCAAACTCTTCACCCTTTTGTGAACAGCCCTGTTAGTTTCAATGATCAATAAATGATTTGTTTGCTTAATTTCTCAATTAAATGATAACGTAATGATACCTTCTATTGTGAAAATGCTATTCTATATTTTAAAATATTGTTTTATTGTGTAATTTAACACACAATATCCTTACAGGAAATAAGGTAGGGAAGCTTAAAGAGGCCACTATGTAAAGAACTAAATGAGTCACACTCATCATTGAAAAACCCAAAAGGGGTCATACCACACCACTTCTCTAACCTATCCAATGCAATCCTTCCAATGTAATATCCTTTTTTAACTATTACAACTTTACAGGTTGACTAGTTCTTCAAGAACAAACTGGTTATTGTTTATCATTTTACATGATCGCACTCTTCCCGATTGGATCCAAATAATTATTTATACAAGGAGAGCAAGGTTATAAAACACGTAATGTACACTGAGTACTCTATTAAAGTAATTATAGTGAAATGAGTACTGTATGTGCTTGATATTTATTTTTAACACATATGGTCTGAATGTCACCTATCACTAGTTTTTTCAGGCACTGCTATATATATCAGCAGATGGCACAACTTAGTTACAGAAATACAAGGTGTAATTATTATCTTGTCTTATTTGCTTGTACTGACTTGTGTATTCTCAAATGACAGCTTCAAGAAAATTACTTCTTTGAAAAAGCTACCTATACAAATGAAAGTCTTCTTTCTAATTATCATTTGTATTGGAACACTAAGGGGATGATCTTGAAATAAGTAAAGGGATAAACTTTGGATGGATGACTTATGAATCATCCCATTAGACGTATGGTGATCAAATGCCATTTGCATGGCATTCTTAGCACTCAATGGAGCCAAGGAGCACTGGACATTTCTATTCTCCTCAGCTCCATCTATTGGCAAAAATGCTGTGCGAATAGCATTCAGCCAGCTTATGTCTGGGTGGATGATTTTAAATCATCCCCTTAAAGTGAACCTGTGCTTATCACATCTGACATACAATAGGCAGACACCTCCAGGTGTCCACAGCTAGCTTCAATTGTTTTAAGTAATCAGGGTTATCTATTAGACACAGGGGCCCATCTCCTCCTACAGTTAACTAATAGTCCATAAGGCCACCCATGACCTGAACACCTTTTGGCCATTTAAAGGAGTGCTCCAGGATTTGTTCAAATTAGCCCTTGCAGTGCAGCTACCCCCTAAGTCCCCCCCCCCCTCTCACATGTGATATGATTACATGCGGTTAGAAAACACTCTCCCTGAATGCACAATCGATGCTTCCAGGGAGAGTGATTGATTCCTAACCAATGTAATCATATCACATATAATACTACCACTGCACATATTAAAAAAATTGCCACTGCACATATAAAAAAATACTGCCACTGCACATATAAAAAAATACTACCACTGCACATATTAAAAAAATTGCCACTGCACATATAAAAAAATACTGCCACTGCGAATATAAAAAAAGGTGTGATTGTAGTGTCTTCCTTATATTGTAAAGCGCTGCGCAAACTGTTGCCGCTATATAAATCCTGTATAATAATAATAAGGGAATTCCCTTGCAAAGTGATCAGTCTATTTTTCATTAGTAAATCAAACACAATATATAAACTATGAATCCTGCAGCATGCTTGATAAGAATGTGAGGCTATGTGAGGCCATCTGTCCTGCAGTTGCAATTGAACCAGAAATTGATTTTCCAACACAATCTATTGATATTTTTGTTAAATAAATGATCAAAAAGCCTAATTTTTCCGTACTTACTTGTTCACATTATTCTATAAGAAGCCAGGGGCTGACACCCTCCTAGGCACCACCTGTGACTATAATATAACACCTTTAGTATACTGATCCTTAAAATATACGCTGTACATTTGCCTTTAGATCATAGTAAGGGAATATAACATCTGTTTTTTTTTTGTACTACTTTTCTTTTTCGTAATTGAAGAGATCGTGTACTAGGCAGTGGCACGCCTATGAACTATGGACTGCTTTAGCAGTATTAACCGCTCCGGCCCTGATTTCTGTCTCGGCTGCATACAGTGAGGGACCAATGCTGTTAGACTGGTAATTTCATCACTCTGCTATTTAGGTGGAATCCAAATTATGGGTGCTGGATTCTTTTCAGGTTTCACATTTGTCTCAGAGACTAAATTCGTGTGAGGAGCTGTACCTGCCCCATCAAGCTCAAGCCAGTTATCAGCAGACAGGTTCTTGGCTGTGTGTATTGCCTAGTTAGTACAAACACATTGCCTGGTTTTATTTAAATAGAAGTTAAAAAGTTCATCAATGGATTCAAATTATAATCCAAATTACTTTAACAAAAAAAAAAATTAGTATAGAACAGGGTCGTAAGTATAGATCACGGGGGCCCCATAGCAAAAATGTGATGGGCTGTGAGTAATGATGCCAAAATCATTACTCCTCTTGTGCATCTGAAGTCATCTTTACATTGTAGAGATGACTTCACAGGAGATTAGAGTTGTCATCAGTTGCAATCCCTCCAACCCTTAATGATACAATACTGTATTATTTTCACATGTCCTATATTTAATTTGCTTCAACAATGTAATGGGACCCCCTTTCAACCCCAGGCCCCATAGCAGCCATCTGGGCTGCTATGGCTAAAGTTACGTTAGTTAGTTTTACACTTCAATTATTGGCCTGTTTATTTGGTGATACATCTTGCCATTAAAGTGATATTAAAGCTTAATGTTTTTTTTAAATCTTTACAAATATGAGGCTCATACATCAAGAAATCATTTGGTGTTTCTTATTAAAAATTTTAATGTTTCATTTCTTGTTTGCCAGTGGCTCCCTGCAGCGCTCTCCCCCCGCCCCCTGCTTGGGTGTCTTCATCAGCTAAGTTGAGCTATGGAGGCACCCGTGCGTGCTTGTGCCCAGCCGTGGGAATCCATAGACACACACAGCACTGCGGCAGGCCATGCCCCTCCTCCCTGCCCAACAGATTGATTGACGGCAGAAGGAGCCTATGGCTCTTCTGCCCTCAATCTCCTCCCCAGCAACCAGGAAGTTCGGATGGAGGAACGCTTCAGGGACCCGTGGTGGTGACAAGCGATGCTGATAGGTAAGTGTAGGGGGGCAGGGGACTCAAAAAGGTACCGAGTGTTTTTTTACTTTAATACAGAGAATGTATTAAGGTAAAAAACACCCAGTCTTTAGTAATCCTTTAAGATAACAAGGTAATACATTCCTTGTTTTTTTTTTTTGGGGGGGGGTTTGGGGGGGGTTTTGAGGGGCAAAATTCTCTTGCAAAAATCATTTTATTTTCAATGCAATCTATAGCCCAAAAGACATAAAAAAATAAAATTAGTGTTTTTTTGAACTATTGACGCCGCCCCCTGCTTGGGTGCCTACATCAGCTAAGTTGAGCGTGCTTGTGTTCAGCTGTGCCTGCAAGTGGCTCCATAGACACACAAAGCACTGTGGCAGGCCATGCCCTTCCTCTCCGCCCAAGAGATTGATTGATGGCAGAAGGAGCTTATGGCTCTTCTGCCCTCAATCTCCTCCCCCGCAACCAGGAACTTCGGATGGAGCAACGCGTCGGGGACCAGCGGCAGGGACAAGTGATGCTGACAGGCAAGTGTAGGGGGGCAGGGGACTCAAAAAGTCCAAAGGTCCTCAGCTCCATCAAGTGGCCATATTGCGGTACATACCTAAAAGTCGGATGTTCGCAGAGTGAATGGCTCTGCAAACATTTTATAAATAAACCCCAAAGTGCCAGTCAAATCCACAGTGACTCTTTCTTAGCAAGTTCTCCTCTGCAATTCCCTCCTCTCCAAAGTCTATGAATCCTTTCTATACTCTAAAACTGTAGGCCTTTCACATCTTTGTTATGACACAGTGCAAAATGTTTCAATATGTTACCGTGCTCTCTGATCTGAACACCTAAATGCCTTAAAGTGCGACCTATATATAGGAACCCAGCAAGGCACTGGTGCATATTTACCAGTCCGCTTGTATCACATGAAATAAGATATTTAATGGGCACCCTTTTACCCAAAGTTTGTATAAGAAAAATCCTTCATCCTTTTAATATTATTTTTACAATTCAACTTGCATGACACTGACCAACTGCATACAAAAAAACCTTTTTGGTCTAAAAATGCCACTTCTTTTTAGATGGAAAATCTACAATGCTCATGGCAAGTCTTTTCCTCAAAACTGGCGCTCTCTTATAAATAATTTTGTGCTTATCAAGTAAAGTACAACCTAGTTGTTTTTTTTTCTTTTTTTTTTCTACATTTCCTGTGTATTTTGATAATGTTCCCCATCATCTTGTTACTTTTGACCTGACAGCAACAAATCGTTCTCTAATGTTCTCCAATCCCTGTGTCATAGCTAATGACCATCTTCTAATGATCCCTTTTGCAGATCTATATTTCAGTCTGCCTTCACGTTGTCATACATTTTGTTTCTTTCTTCCTTCCCCACTAAACCTGTTTTATCTGTTCTGTCCTGCTCTTGTTACATCCAGTCTCCTGTGAAAATAGACCTCATGGCTGCGTGTCATAGGTAGCACATAGATTTAGAACAATGTACTCAACAACGGGCCTAAGATGGTCACTTGCTGGGGGGACGTCTGTCCAATTCCGCATGTGCTTATAGTTTGTGTTTAATAAAATGGGTTGAAGGCTCTTCCAAAATGGCAACCATTGCTGGTGCGTGTGGGCATATATGTAAGTTTCAACTTAAAGGAGAACTATGAGGTGAGTGCTTTCACTCACCTCATAGTTCTAGCTGACCTGTGACAATGATACTGTCAGAGGTCAGCTCAGTAGATCGGGAGGTGAGCGAACATATACCGGCGTTCGCTCACCTCTCGATCCTCTCATGGCTCTCTGCCGTGACAGGGGAGGGGCTGGATTCCCCCCTCCCCGCTCCGATCTGCCAGCGCTGACTGGCGGAATGGACGTGGAGGGGGCAGGTACAGCTCGCGGTATACTGAGCTTAGGGTAACAGGAGGACGCTAGTTTGTGTCCTCCCGTTACCCTAAGGAGAACTATGGGGAAAAGCCCTGACCCCATAGTTCTCCTTTAAGGACTGCTAAATGTCTGCATGGAGCAACAACACATTGTTTTCTTTGCTTGGTGTATGGTTTGATCCTGAAGCTGGCCATAAACTGTTAGATTGCTTTCACTCACCCTTTGGGCTGAACGAAAAATATCTAAAAGATTCCTCCATCAACGTTAAAAAGCATGAATGGGCTGTGGCTATTGTATTCTGTGGTGCTGCTGTCAGAAGACCCAATTAGTCTAACTTCTAGCCACTTAGCATGTTTCTCAGTTTTTTTTAATACCACCCCCATTGTGATAAAAAGCCTCTTGTTTAATATTATTATTTTTATTATACAGGATTCATAGAGTGCCAACAGTTTGCCCAGCACTTTAATTTATGTCTGGGCAATAATGTTTCCCCTAGAAAGAAGACAACTTACCTCTATGTTCCATCTTTAGATAACCCATACTGCTCTAGGAATCCTTTGTCATGAATGAATGCCATACTTCAGCCATTTTTATGGATGGAGTGGGAAAAATGATTTTTCCATCAGGCTTTTATTTCCTTTTGTGACTCCACTGGGGTCCTTGTGATTCCTGTACAAGAAATGGGAATGGGGGGATGCATTAGTCACAGTACAAGAGAGCATAGGGGGAATAATTAGGGGTCAGATGAGAGAGATAATTTACCATAACTTCCTTTCATTAAAACAGGGGTTCTAATCCTTCCCCTTTCTACCTAAAACATAGAATTAGATAATACATAAAAATAAAAAGACATGCCTGCTCAGCAAAATAAATACATAAATAATAATAATAATAATAATAATTTCCTATTATATTTGCCTTAGTTCTACACATAAATATATTTTCGTTATGCACAGAAAGCAGCTTAAACAAACACCAGTAATCCTAAACTCATGAAAACATTATATTTTAGTTTCCAAAACACAAAACATTTTCTGTATTGGAAATTGTTAATCTGTTTACACAACAGTTCAAACAGTTCAAGAAGAACTGAATTCAGTGTACAGCAATCTGAGTTTCTGGGTCACAAAGTCAATCTAGAAAGAAGTGGTACATGCATGAATCCATAACCAGCCTTTATAGCAGGGAGCACAATGGGAAGGCTTACAACAATACAAAACACAAAAATTCCCCAGCCCCAACCTGCCAGCCAGCCTGCAACCAAACAAGTAGCCCTGTCAACAGTATGCGTTAAAATCAGAGGTTTTAGTTGCACAAACTTTTGGCCAAAAATATGTAGAAGCCACACTGCCGCGCCAAGGCACCTCTGCAAAGTGTGGTCCTAACTCTATGTATCTGAGTCTCCAAGTGTGAGCATATTAATGAAGTCGATAGATTGCATGCAGGTGTACCTGGAGGTAGCCTACTCCTCCTAATAAGGTGCAGGGACGCACTGGGGGCCCAGCAACCAAAAATGCACGCTGGGACCCCAGTGCATCCCCCTAACCAAAAATAGTCAAACTAGAAAGAAGTGGTACATGCATGAATCCATAACCAGCCTTTTATAGCAGGGAGCACAATGGGAAGGCTTACAACAATACAAAACACAAAAATTCCCCAGCCAGACCGCATCTCACTGGGCCCTCCCTTCCACCGGGCAGCTCTCTAATTAGGCAGCCGCTCTTAGGGCCTTGCGGCCGCTTAGTTTGCCTCGATAGGCAGCCGGCTCACCTCGGCCCAACAGGCAAATGCCTAGTATGCCCAAAGGCAAATCTGGTCCTGTCTGCCTCCTTGGTTTGGGTGGTGTTTTCTGCCACCCCCCTAGGCAAATGCCTAGTTTGCCTTGAGGTAGATACACCCCTGTGTACATATAATTTTGTTTGAAGGAACTACATAATGCACTTGAGCTTTGTGGCTTAGGGTATGTGTGTACACACAGGAACATGTTCAGGTAAATGTGGACACAGTGGTCAAGTGAACGTTTGCCTCTTAAAATAGGTGTGTAGATCTAAGCCTTGGCATGGAAAATAAGAGCATACATGTAACCTCCTTGATCATTAGAGTCGCCAAACAGATTTACAAAAACGATGTAATATGAGGACGAACCTAATCTAGCCAATCAATTTACATGTATATCCAACCAGACCGGCCCCTGCACTACATATTTTTTGGTAGAGCCCAAGGAGAATGTGCAATCAGATTCGAACGTGTGTGGGTGAGCTTGAAACGGTTAAACTGAAAGATGAATTGGGTAACATAAGTAGTATAGCTTTAGTCCCCATATATGGTCCATATACACAGAAACTGGCTGAATCCAGACAGAAGCAGAGGAAGAGGACAAAGCTTTATATAACAGAAGACCACCCCAGCAAGCCCTTCCACTTATCAATTAGCAGATTATTTCCATGAGAAAGAGGTGGGAAGGAGAGGCCCTTTAGCAGATGATAATGCCTGGACAAACTGGTCTGATTGGATTTTACAGGGATCTCTACTTCACACCGCACAAGGTTTAAGAGTGAAGAGGGCCACGAATTGATTTTTTTTTTTTTTTTTTTTAGGTTAGTTGGGAAATGTATGAACTGCTCAACAGCTCACATTTTGGACAATTGCTGCTGAATAGGCCAAAATTCAAACTGTGGATGGACCTCTCTGCACCATCCTGTTTGACAAAAGTTGATTTGTTATTTCAGTTGATGGAGGGAATTCTTTTTGTTAGCCCCATGGGGGCTTCCTGGTGCTTGCTCACTGGCTCAATTTATCAGAAAGTAAAGCTAGACATACACTAGTCAAATTTCGGCCAAGTCCGGCTGAACAAACCCCCCTCCCCAGGAACCAAGGAACATGAGGCAAACAGTGAAATAATGCACTCCTAATACCAGCCAGGAGGTAGCAGATTCTTTTGTTGAACGGAAACCCCTGCAATAATCTTTGTGAATTGACTTTCTGTGTACACAATAGCACACAAATCAACAATATCATGCACGTGCTGTAAAATCAATTTACTGGCACGATAATACTTGTAGTAAAAACATTTTTTATCAAAAAGAGTAACAAATAGTAATTTAAATTCCACGTGCCTTAAAGTGTATGTCCAGACGGCATCTGTTTGGGTCATGTGTGGGAGCGGCAGGCAGAGCCTGCCACCCCATTTCCGGGCTGAGCTTCCTAGGTTTCTAAGTGCCAGGTGGGGAGATGTATAAGGGCCATACATACAGTGGGGCAAAAAAGTATTTAGTCAGCCCCCAATTGTGCAAGTTCTCCCACTTAAAAAGATGAGAGAGACCTGTAATTGGCATCATAGGTAGACCTCAACTATGAGAGACAAAATGAGAAAACAAATCCAGACAAATCACATTGGCTGATTTGGAACAAATTTATTTGCAAATTATGGTGGAAAATAAGTATTTGGTCACCTACAAACAAGCAAGAGTTCTGGCTCTCACAGACCTGTACCTTCTTCTTTAAGAGGCTCCTCTGTCCTGCACTCATTACCTGTATCAATGGCACCTGTTTGAACTTGTTATCAGTATAAAAGACACCTGTCCACAACCTCAAACAGTCACACTCCAAACTCCACTATGGTGAAGACCAAAGAGCTGTCGAAGGACACCAGAAACAAAATTGTAGACCTGCACCAGGCTGGGAAGACTGAATCGGCAATAGGCAAGCAGCTTGTGTGTCTACCTATGATGCCAATTACAGGCCTCTCTCATCTTTTTAAGTGGGAGAACTTGCACAATTGGGGGCTGACTAAATACTTTTTTGCCCCACTGTATCTCCCAGTCCAGGTCTTAGCAATTTAGGGCGCTCTGGCCAGCATCGCACCCAGCTTCTGGCACCCAGTGACTTCAGTAAGCTGGGAGGACCGCCGACCAGAGCTGGGTGGTGCACTACCAGGAACCCAACCCCCGAAACGTGACCACCAGCCACCTCATGGAGCAATTATGCTAGAGAGAACTCTGTTTCCAGGCATTACCCAAAATTACATCCCACTCCCCTCAACCTCCTTTTCCCCCTCTAGATCATGTCCCAGCTTTTTTTTTCTTGTTCCTTTAGTAAGAAATAACTGTAATAGGGGCATCTGCAAGGAGCTCAGTACCTACTGATGAAGGCATGCTTCCCCAGAACTACATTTTCCAAGAGCTCTTTCCGAACACAATGTACAGGCAGGCTCTTGAGAGAGATCCAATCGAGTATCTGTGGAATGTGGTGGAAATGTCCGATCCATGGGCTACTGATAGCTTAGTGGTGCCAGATATCACAGCATACCTTCAGAGGTCTAGTGGAGTCCATTGATTGATGGAAAATAAATATATACATATATATATATAAAAATTTGTGTGCAGCCACATACATAAATGTTTTTGGTGAACCGATGCAAGTTTCTGAGAACACTTTCCAACCTTTGACTTAGAACCTCAATGTTATGTCAGTCTGAAGCAGTAAAATATTTTGCACCAAAATTTTTTTTTCTGCAATGGACTGGTTTATTCTGCCACTAGTAGGCTTATTACGTGTACAAAATGATCACGTATCCAAAAGACAATCCACCCTGAAATGGTATTTCCAAATCCCACATTAAAATTATGAATTCTGTCTTTTTTTAGACCAAACAATATAAAGTGCTGTCATAAACTGCTGAAGCTAATTTGACAGAATAAAATGTATATGTGTATCTATAGTGACACAGTTTTAAAAAGAAAAAAAAAACTAGCACTATCAAAGCTTTTTTTTTTTAGTTTTGTTATTTCGTTTACCTATGGCTTGAATGAAATATGAATTAATTTTTAGGTTAAACTAAGGGTTCTCAGAGCTCCGGCCAAAGCTGACAGGAGCTGCTCCTGCAAGTCGGGCCGTGTGTCCGCTAGCAAGAGACCGTGCCGTACATTGAAGCTGTACGGCAGCGGTCGATTTAAAGGGGAATCAGCGGGGGGGGCACACGGGGGGGCAAGGCATAAGCTAGGGGGGGCAATTGCCCCCCTGTAGAGACGCCTATGGTTCAATAGACTGCTGAAACATCTCTTTCTCTCTTTCTTTTTTTAAATTGTACATTTGGCTTAACAAAGTGCAAGGATTTTCAAACTGAGAGGAAAGAAAAGTGACCACTGCTGTCATTGCACACTTCCGGCCTGATGGGTGTATATATTAAAAGGGCATTATTCAAATTTTTTCACATTTCATTTGTCAACATCCAATGCACATGACATCCATTGGCTTGACACTGGCAGTTTTTATGCATAGCTACTGATGTTAAGAACAATGACCTACCCTATCCCCCTTCCCTGTAACCTGGCCCTAACACGGATGCCAACCCTCACATTACCCAACCCTATAACGCCAACTCTCAAATTAGCTCTATGGGGTCTAGTCATAAACAAATTGCAGAGTCATCTGCTCTGCGAATTCTTTCATATTTTCTTTTCAGGTCAAATGTAATGTAAACTGAAACTGCAATAGAGCTGGTGAGCATAGGAAAAAAGTATTTCCTTCAGGCAAGCGAAAACAACTGCTAGTAAGTGGAGCTCTATTTTCCATTTCACAGGATTACATTGTAGCTGTAATGAAAAGAATGTGAAAATCAAAGCAGTGACTCGTCCCTTAACATTTGCTTGAGTCAGTTCACCATTATTTTCCAGCACTGCCTTGACCCTCTTGGGCATGGAGTTCACCAGAGCTTCACAGGTTGCCACTGGAGTCCTCTTCCACTCCTCCATGACGACATCACAGAGCTCGTGGATGTTAGAGACTTTGCACTCCTCCACCTTCTGTTTGAGGATGCCCCACAGATGCTCAATAGGGTTTAGGTCTGGAGACATGCTTGGCTAGTCCATCACCTTTACCCTCAGCTTCTTTAGCAAGGCAGTGGTTGTCTTGGAGGTGTGTTTGGGGTCAGTGGCGGACTTATGGAACAATGGGCCCCTTTCAAGATTTTTTTTGCCCCCGGCTCTTACAATGCCCGTCCTGCCTACCGATAGCCGTTACCATTCTGCCTTTCTGTATAGAGGACTACAACTCCCAGTAATGTGAAAATCAAAAGGGGAGAGGTAGAGAAGCGCCAGCAACCTAGTGTGGATCAGCAGGCAGGCGGAGGGAAAATCAAAGGAAGTTCTTAATGTTACACTCACATCTGGGTGAGTTATTGGTGGCTTCTGGAGGAAAATTTCAGGAAGGTGGCGCTGTATGGTGGGACAAAGATCCTTGGATGGCATGATGTAAAGATCCTGGGTGGGATGGACAGCTTTAGCAATTTTGAGAATGGTGGTTCAATAAAAGGTGGTTTAAAATATGGTAATGTAAGGGTACGTTCACACCAGATCCAGTGCGTTCCGGTCCGATTCTGGCCGGAACGCACTGCATCGCATTGCGGCCGGCTCACTTTTTTGTGGGGCAGGAGGGGGAGCCACGCCTCCGGCCGCAATGCGATAGTCCGCACGGGATCGCAAGGCACATTGTGCCTGCGGTCCGCTCCGGTGCAATCAAAATAGTGTTTGCAGCATTTTGATTGCACCGGAACGGACCGCATGCACAATGTGCCTTTCGATCCCGTGCAGATGATCGCATTGCGGCTGTAGGGTGTGCGACGGTGCCATTCACTTCAATGGCCCACCACGCCCCCTCCTGCCCCACAAAAAAAGTGAGCCGGCTGCAATGCGATGCAGTGCATTCCGGCCAGAATTGGACCGGAACACACTGCATTTGGTGTGAACGTACCCTTAATCTGGATCCTGTGCTATCACTGCTGGGAAGGAGAACTGTTGAGCAGGGGGAGAGAGGGCAAACAGGCAAAAAGGCAAACTACAAAAAGCTGTGTCATCTAGTACAGGACAATAAATGGGACAAATTATTTCTAACTCTGAACACTGACCAGAAGTGGGATTGTTTCTAGGAATACATTACATAATGCTATTAGCAAGTGTATACCATTAGGTAACAAAAATAAAAGATTGAGAGCTAAGCCTGCATGGCTAAATAAAACTTTAAGACAACACATCAAAGAAAAGAAGATGGCGTTTAAAAAAATATAAGATGGTGGGGATCGCATTGGCATTCCAGAACTATAAGGAATGCAATAGGAGATGTAAACATGAAATCCTGGCAGCTATAATTGATTACAAAAAACACATCACCACAGTCTGTAAGAAAACCCCCCAAAAATTCTTCCAATATATAAACAGTAAAAAGGTAAGAAAAGAGCAGGTGGACCCAATAAAAGATGAGAACGGGAGATTAATAACAAACGACAAGGAGAAGGCTGATGTGTTAAATTCATTTTTCTCCTCAGTAACACTCAAGAAAAAGACGGGTTTAATGGAGATAAGAATGTGAGTAGCTCAGTGCGTAAAATACCGCAGTGGGTGACAGTAGCCGTGGTTCAACAAAGACTAGAAAAACTTAATACAAATAAATCGTTAGGATCAGATAACCTGCACCCCGGGGGTACTTAAAGAGCTCAGCCAGGTTATAGTGAGACCGTTATTCCTCATTTTCAAGGACTCCATAATGACTGGAAGGGTACCAAGTGATTGGCGTAAGGTACCAATATTCAAAAAAGTTTCCAAATACCAACTGGAACTACAGACAGGACTTTGTTCATGGCAATGGTATAATACGTTATAATTAGCATTGATTTAGGAAGGACCGTTCTTGTTAAATCAACCTACTAACATTCTTGAAGAGGTGAGTAGGGATCTGGTAGAGGAAGCCCAGTGGATGTGGTATACCTGGATTTTGCCAAAGCTTTTGACATGGTACCAGATAAACGTTTAATACACAAGCTGAAATCTATGGGCATACATGAAATGGTGTGTACATGGATAGAAAACTGGCTACAGTAAAGTGTCCAGAGAGTATTAATAAATGGCTCTTTTTCAAACTGGTGCATGGTTGAGAATGGCGTGCCCCAGGGTTCTGTGCTGGACCCAATACTGTTTAACCTGTTGATTAATGATATTGGGGAAGGTGTTAATAGCCATGTTTCTGTGTTTGCTGATGATACTAAAATAGAAAGGGTAAGAGAATTCTGGCCAAAGACCAGTTCATTCTGCTGCTAGCAGGTATCAAACCCACACAAATTTCTGTGGATTAAAACTTTAGCAAGTACTGTAAATTCTTTGCACCCTTCCAACTTAACTGTATGGTGATATGTCTTCATTGTTTATTAATATTATTATTATACAGGATTTATATAGCGCCAACAGTTTGCACAGCGCTTATTAAGAATGCTCTATTTAAACACACAGTTGAAACTTCTTCAAGAAAACAGAGAAAAGAGGAGAGAAAAGGGGAGAACTTTTCAGGGAAATATTATTTCTGTAAAATTTACCTAAATGTTTCACTTTCAATGGATTTATATTGAATGTTTGTAGAAGAACTTAAGCAAAAACACAAGGAGTCACATATTTAGATAGCGGCACACAATTTTCAAATAATGGAAATATCAAATACAGGAGCAGATGGAAAATGAATTATTAATAAGTATCAGAAATGTTAAGGAGTCATTACATACTTACATACAGTCCCATCAAAATTGCACACACTGAAAAAATGTACCAAATTTTTGTTGTACCTTTTAATTATATTACATGCTTATTGTATTTCCATTACAGTAAAACATATACAAATCTTTTCTCCTGCGCTAAATAAAAAAAAATGGAATTCCTGATCGCCCTTATGTAACCTAATGCCTAGGGTGAAGTTTGCAAGATTTCTGGCTACTAAGCATGAGCTCAGGTTCGGACCAAACCCTCCAAACAAGTAAGTGCCTTGGGCACTGCCACCCAATCAGCTGCGGGCCAGGCATTCACCTTCCTGCAGCTGCACATAATCAAATGGGCAGGATGCTTGGCTGAAATTGTTTACCTTATATGGCCACATTAGGTAAATGTCATATAGCAAATATAGGCATGTAGCCATATAAGGCCTATGACGTCACTGACGTCAATGGCCTTTGCTTACGACTAATTGGGTGGCACAGAAAGAACTACCTTTCTTTTGGGGAGGGGCTCCTTCCAGGTCGGAGGAGCTCAGGTTTGGACTGGGTTCGGACTGAACCTAAGCTCATTCTTACTGGCTAATAGTTGCATTGTGGATGTTTCTTGTCATTAGAAAATTCTGAGAGTCCATTTTGGTTAACCCCTTAAAGACTCACTTTGGGGAAAAATGAGCCTTGCAACTTTAGCCTGTGTTAGTGAGACTGTACATATGTTTGCAACTACATAGTGTACTAGGTGAATTATCCCTTTTTTTTGTTTAGGGTGAATTGGGCCTTCATTTGGTATCAAATATAATTTTTTAAACTGTAGCTATATATTTCTTTATATTTCCATGAGGTACCATTTAGAAACATCAGACTGCATCCAGGGGTGGATATCCATGCCTGTACCGGTGTGCAAGGTTGGGTTGGCATGTAGCATCTTGCAGTCTCGTCCTGTCATTGAGTTGTATAGGTGGCTGTCATTACCGGGCGCACACTGTACAGCTGAGAACATCTGTGTGAATTAGTCCTAACACTTACCTAGATTAAGCCATGACCTATTTTGTAACAGATGTATTCATTTTCTTTTTTTTTATAGACTTCACCTCTAATGAGGAGAAAAAAACACAATGATTCCTGGCTCCTGATTGTCAACCGAGTAGTTTTCAGCCACAGCTTAGTCTTGGTGCTAAGGGCTCATGATTGAGCCTGCTCCCAGCTAAAAAATATGCCACATATACTGTACAGTGCATTCAGAAAGTATTCAGACCCACCTCACTTTTCTCCAGTTTTGTTATGTTGCAGCCTGATGCTACAGTTGTTTAAATTCTTTTTTTTCTCTCAATCTACACTCAGTACCCCATAATGACAAAGTAAAAGCAGAATTTTAGAAAAGAACTACTAAGCAGAAAGCAGAGGCTGTATCGGTAAAGGCAAAAATTGCTTCCCCCATATAAATATATAACTTTCAAACTTTATGCAGATGTGAGGTTTTTAAATCAATGACACACAGTGATAAAATTATGCATTGGTTTTAATCAGGCTGCTAGACTTGCACTGAGAAAGAAGCTGTAAGAACCCATCAGCCATGCTGTTGTGAATTCTACAAAGTAGTCAAAATGCATGGCCATTGTTTCCATTAGCAGTGAGGCTAATTTGAATGGGTGGGTTTGGTCATAGTTTGATGTTAAATGGTAAAAAAAAGTCACACTTTGTTCATAAGATAGATTGACAAACTTAACAGGATTTGTTATTCCTCTGCTGCTGAGGTCACTATGCACTATAGCACTAATACAGTCTAAAATTATAAAGCAGGTGTTCTAAACAGGAGGGTATGATACTGGATATCTAAATTAGGCACCCTTACATACTAGGAAATGTACTGCATTTCACTCGATCAATGGTGATCAACTCAGAAAGTGTAGACATGCTGCAGCTGGCAAGAGACGGCAAAAGTGCTATATGAGTTTTTGGTGACTGGGGACATGCTTCAGCAGACAGTCATAGTCTGAGGACATATAACGTGACTGTTGGAAGTTACTGCTATTACAAGGCCATAGGGAAGCAAAAACACTGACTGTAGGAGTCCCAAGAGCCACACAAAAAGTGTCAAGTGGACACATTTAGCCCCCAGACTGCATGTTGGGCACCAGGGTACCAGATAGTAATCACAGAATCAAAGTAACAGCTCTGGAGCCAGCATCTCTAAAACCCACATGAGTAATGGCACCTTACACACTTATATCTAAAAAAAAAGTCCCCTTCAAAGGCCAGTAGGAACAGGCAGGAAATTGATCTGCATTTGTTACTATCGAGAACTGTTGAAACTTACCAGTTATAGCAGTCCAGGGATTAGGGATCCTGAGCTGTAACATAAACCTTTCAAAGACTATTGGCACATGCAACAGGAGATAGTGAAAGACTACAAGACATGGTCAGAAAGTGTAGACATGCTGCAGGAGATGGAGATGGCAAGAAAAAAAATCAAAAATACACTGCGTTTTTAGTGACCGGAGACATGTTTCAGCAGACAGTCATAGTCTGAGGACACATCACGTGACTGTTAGAAGTTACTGCTATTACAAGGCAATAGGGAAACAAAAACACTGACTGTAGCAGTCCCAAGAGCCACACAAAAAGTATCAAATCAAAGCATTCAGCCCCCAGGCTGCATGTTGGGCACCAAGCTACAAGATAGTAAAGAAAGAATCAAAGTAACAGCTCTGGAGCAAGCATCTCTAAAAACCAAGTGAGCAATGGCAGCTTATACACTTATATCTAAAAAAAAATCCCCTTATATCTAAAAAAGGCCAGTAGGAAGAGACAGAAAATGGAGCCCTTGTCACTATCGGGAAGTTTTGCAACTTACCAGTTATAGCAGTCCAAGGATTAGGGATCCTGAGCTGCAAAGACACCGTCTAAAAGTATATAGTGACTTTATGTTACTGCTGGAACCTCTTTTACGTTGCATGGACACTAGTGAAGTTGTACATAAGCTAGGCAATTCAGGCCAATTCATGTACAACATATGATTGTCATTACATTGGCCTCAAGGCTGTCAAATTCTTTCTGACAATAAAAAATCTTCACTGAAGAGGACTGGTTCAGTCTGCCACAGGTAGGTTTCTAATCCACACACACTTTTCTTGAAATTAAAGTTGAGTACCTCCTACAAATTAACTGAAGAGGACTGGTTCAGTCTGCTACGAATAAGTTTCTCATCTGCGCACATTTTCCTTGAAATGAACGTTGAGTACCTTTTACAATGTGAGGGCTACACCTATGACAGCTTGGATTCTTTCCATTGTTCTAAAATTGCAATACATCGCTTTGTAAGAAATCAAAAAAAATCCAGATCAACTGGAAAACTGAAGATTACACTTTACATACATTGCACGATCTTGATGGGTATATGCACTTTTCAAAACTTTTAGCTCCTTTTGGATAGCCAGACATATAAAGCACGTTTGCAAACAATGCCATTAATCTTTGTCCTTTCTCCTTCTATTTCTTGACAATATTTAGTGGTGATGAGCGAACGTGCTTGTGTTAGATTTATGGGCTGTTTTGTCAAACTTAAGATAAATTGCAAAAACTGCAAACTTTAATCAGAGCCCCATTCAAGTTAAGGCAAGTGATTGTCAAACCAAGGGTATGGAAAGCTGGGCACTGCCCAGGAGGGGCGGGTACCAATGCAAAAATCTATTTTAAGAACTACCTTTCAGCAGGAGGAGGACCCATCACATAATTTGCATTTTTAGTATAATTTATATTTTTCACTTTTGCATTGTTCCTTGACTTACACAAAGCATCAGCATGAGTAAAACTGTACATATCTCTGCAACTACTTAGTGTAGGTGAATTATCCCTTGTTTTGTTCAGGGTGAATTGGGCCTTCGTTTGGTGTCAAATATATAATTTTAAACTTTAGCTATATATTTCTTTCTTTTACCATGAGGCACCATTTAGAAACCAACAGACTGCATCCAGGGGCGTGTATGTGCAAGTTCGGGATTGCATGTAGCATCTTACAGCCGCGTCCTGTCATTGAGTTGTTTAGGTGGCTGCAGGCACCACCTGTCACTCCAGGGCGCACAATGTACAGCTGAGTACATCTGTGTGAATGAGCCCTAACACTTACCTAGATTAAGCCCTATCCTATTTTTTAACAGACATGTTATTTTCTTTTTTTACAGACTTCAACTCTATTGAGGAGAAAAAACTCAATGCATGGCTAGCTATGGATATCATAGTGATCATGTGATCTGGAGGCAGAGCTGCTGGCTCCCAATTGTTAACCAAGAAGCTGTCAGACTTTATGGGATGTTCCCAGTCTGTTCGACCACGCAACTCCCCATACTGCAAAGAGCCCTCCGAAGCTTTAATTGGTTAAAGACTTGCATCTGACCACAGGTCAGGTGCAAGACTTTGCCCAATCAGGGCTCAGTACTCAAGAAGCTGTCAGTCACAGCTTGGTCTTGGTGCTAGGTAGGGGCTCATGATTGAGCCTGCTACCTGCTAAAAAATATGCCAAAAAAAGCTGTAAGTGCTCATCAGAAGTCATGCACAATGTTTCCATTAGCAGTGAGTCTACTTTAATTCGGGGAGGGGGGTCGTCGTTTCATGTTAAACAGTAAAAAAAGTCACACTTTGTTCACAAGATAATTGACAAACTTAACAGGCTTTATTATACTTAATAGGACATATTATTCCTCTGTGCTGTTTTCACTGTGCTGCTGAGGTCACTATGCACTAGGGATGCACCGATATCGGTTTTTCGGTATCGGGTATGAGTTCTGATACCAAAAGGCCCATTAGAAAAGCCGTGTGACATGTAATGACTCGCCGCCCGGCTTCCTAATTATCCGGGAAGCTGGGGGGCGTGTAATGACTCGCCGCCGGGCTTCCCGATTAGCCTTGAAGCCGTCTCCATGCTTTCTGGCCAATCAGGAAGCCGGGCGGCGAGTCATTACACAGTGCCCAGCTTCCTGATTGGCCAGGGAAGCCGGCTCCATGGTACCTTGTCACCAGGTGACACAGAAGCATGGACCCGGCTTTTTGGACAATCAGAAAGCCTGGGAGGTGGGTAATGACTCGCTGCCCGGCTTACTGATACCGGAAGCTCCGGTATCAGGATAGGCATCAGGAGCATTTTGGCGAGTACTGGCCCAAATACGCGGTATCCACATCAATACCGATACCAGTATCGGTGCATCCCTGCTATGCACTATAGCACTGATACAGTCTAAAATTATAAAGCAGGTGTTCTAAACAGGACGGTATGATACTGGATATCTAAATTAGGCACCCTTAAATACTAGGAAATGTACTGCATTTCACTCGATCAATGGTGGTCAACTCTCCTGACATAGAGGACCTCAAGTACGCCCTCTGACAACACCAGAGTGCCACACATCATATTCAGTAAATTTAATGCAACATAAACCTTTCAGACACTATTAGCACATGCAACAGGAGATAGTGAAAGACTACAAGACATAGTCCGAAAGTGTAGACAAGCTACAGAAGATGGAGATGGCAAGAGACGGCAAAAATGCTATATGAGTTTTTGGAGACCGGGGACATGCTTCAGCAGACAGTCATAGTCTGAGGACACATTATGAGACTGTTAGAAGTTACTACTATTACAAGGGAATAGGGAAGCAAAAACACTGACTGTAGGAGTCCCAAGAGCCACACAAAAAGTGTCAAATGGACGCATTCAAGCCCCATCTGCAGGTTGGACACCAGGGCACTAGGGTACCAGATAGTAAACATAAATTTAAAGAAACAGCTCTGGAGCCAATGACACCTTACACACTTATATCTAAAAAAATCCCCTTCAAAAGCCAGTAAGAACAGGCAGGAAATGGGTCTGCATTTGTCACTATCCAGTTATAGCAGTCCAGGGATTAGGGATCCTGAGCTGCAAAAACACCATCTCAAAGTATATGGTGACTATATGTTACTGCTGGAACCTCTTTTACATTGCATGGACATTAGTGAAGTTGTACATAAGCTAGGCCAATGTAGACCAATTCATGTACAACATATGTTGGCCTCAAGGCTGTCAAATTCTTTCTGTCAAAAAACCTTCACTGAAGAGGACTGGTTCAGTCTGGCACAGGTAGGTTTCTAATCCACACAAAAAGTTTCTTCAAATTAAAGTTGAGTACCTCCTACAATTTAACTGAAGAGGACTGGTTCAGTCTGCTACAAGTAGGTTTCTCATCTGCGCACGTTTTCCTTGAAATGAATGTTGAGTACCTTGTACATTGTGAGGGCTACACCTATGACAGCTTGGATTCTTTCCATTGTTCTAAAATTCCAACACATTGCTTTGTAAGAAATCAAAAAAAATCCAGATCAACTGGAAAACTGAAGATGACACTTGACATACAGTGCACGATCTTGATGGGTATATGCACTTTTCAAAGCTTTTAACACCTTTTGGATAGCCAGACATATAAAGCAAGTTTGCAAATAATGCCATTAATCTTTGTCCTTTCTCCTTCTATTTCTTGATAAAGATATCTAGTAGTGATGAGCGAACGTGCTTGTGTTAGATTCATGGGCTGTTAGTCAAACTTATGGTACATTCCAAAAATTGTTACATACAGTGAGGAAAATAACTATTTGATCCCCTCCAGATTTTGTAAGGTTGCTCACTTACAAAGAAATGACAGGTAGAGACAGAATATCAACCAAAAATCCAGAAAAAACACGATACAAATGTTATAAACTGAGTTGCAGTTCAGTGAGTAAAATAAGTATTTGATCCCCTACCAACCAACAATAATTCTGGCTGCCACAGATATGTGGTACACAGATTAGTCCTGTCAATTTAAGAAGGTGCTCCTAACTAGGGATGGTCCGAGTTCGAATCGAACATTGGCTGTTCGAGCGTTCGCCGAACTTTATGGGATGTTCGCAGTCTGTTCGACCACGCAACGTCCCATACTGCAAAGAGCCCTCCGAAGCTCTAATTGGTTAAAGACTTGCATCTGACCACAGGTCAGGTGCAAGACTTTGCCCAATCAGGGCTCAGTACTCATTTGGAGCCATGATTGGACAAAGTCATGATGACTCTGCCAAATCATGTCTCGCCTATCAGATGCCGGCAAACTACACAATTGGGCGGAGCTAGCTGTCACCACTAGCTGCGCCCAATTGTTTATGTTTTGCCGGCATCTGTCAAAATGTCATTATGCGGCGGGAGTCGGCGTGGAGTGGACTGGACGGCGGCCGGTGTTTTTTACAATTATTGTTTCTATTTATTTTTTTATTGTTTTTATTTTTTATTTCGTCGTCGTCGTCGTCGTGGACAACGCTGGACGCCGTGATTGACCCTGGATTACGTCGGTGGATCCATTTTTTTAAATTAATTTATTTATTTTTTAAATAAAAGACTTGTCAAAAACATGTCTTTTGTTTTTTTTTTTCAAGTATTTTTATACCTCGACATACATTGCTGTAATTGTTTTTTATTTACACTGTGGCTCTTCTGACTCCTGTAATTGTAACAGCTTGTTTACACCCTTGTCCATAATGCAAGGGATAGCATACACAAAGTCTCCTTGCGTTCTGGGGTAGGAGGGGGCCTGGCAGTGCCATTCATGTCATCAGCTGCACCAGAACGCATGGTGATACATTGCCCTGCGTTTAAGTGTGGTGCAATCACAAAATATTGTGCACACTTTTTTGCAGGCCGGGTTTGTCTGCAGTTCCATTGACATGAATGGCAGTGCCAGGTCCCTTCCCACCCCAGAACGCAAGGAGACTTTGTGTATGCAATCCCTTCAGTCATTAGCATTAACTTTTTTTTTTATCGGGGGGGAGTTTGTGGGAGGGGGGCCCATGCACAACTTTGCTATGGGGCCCTGTGATTTCTAGTTACGCCCCTGTTTAGTTATTTTCAGTGGTATGATTTAGTGGTGAAAATTATTAGTGCCCCCCCATTTTGACTGTGGTATCTTATGTGCCCCCCCTATATATTGTTCCTAGAGTCGCCACTGAATAATAGAGACAGAATATCAACCAAAAATCCAGAAAAAACACGATACAAATGTTATAAACTGAGTTGCAGTTCAGTGAGTAAAATAAGTATTTGATCCCCTACCAACCAACAATAATTCTGGCTGCCACAGATATGTGGTACACAGATTAGTCCTGTCAATTTAAGAAGGTGCTCCTAACTAGGGATGGTCCGAGTTCGAATCGAACATTGGCTGTTCGAGCGTTCGCCGAACTTTATGGGATGTTCGCAGTCTGTTCGACCACGCAACGTCCCATACTGCAAAGAGCCCTCCGAAGCTCTAATTGGTTAAAGACTTGCATCTGACCACAGGTCAGGTGCAAGACTTTGCCCAATCAGGGCTCAGTACTCATTTGGAGCCATGATTGGACAAAGTCATGATGACTCTGCCAAATCATGTCTCGCCTATCAGATGCCGGCAAACTACACAATTGGGCGGAGCTAGCTGTCACCACTAGCTGCGCCCAATTGTTTATGTTTTGCCGGCATCTGTCAAAATGTCATTATGCGGCGGGAGTCGGCGTGGAGTGGACTGGACGGCGGCCGGTGTTTTTTACAATTATTGTTTCTATTTATTTTTTTATTGTTTTTATTTTTTATTTCGTCGTCGTCGTCGTCGTGGACAACGCTGGACGCCGTGATTGACCCTGGATTACGTCGGTGGATCCATTTTTTTAAATTAATTTATTTATTTTTTAAATAAAAGACTTGTCAAAAACATGTCTTTTGTTTTTTTTTTTCAAGTAAAGGATTTTATCAAAAGTCTGGACTTTTTAATAACTATTTGATTTAACCCTTTAGTGAATGGGTAGGTATACAAGTACCCCTTACTCATTCACAAGGGAGGGGGGGCGGCATCTGGGTGCTCCCTTAATTAAAGGGGTACCCCAATGCAAATAAGCCCCCTTGCCTGCAAACCCCCACAACCACCGGGTCAGGGTTGTGGGGATGAGGCCCTTGTCCCCATTGGCACGGGGACACCCTCCCAGTGCCGAGGGCATGTGGCCTGGTGTGGGAGGGAGGGGGCGCTGGTTCGTCCCACCCCTTTCCGTCCCTGCCAGGCCTATGCTCGGATCAAGAGTCTGGTGTGGAATTTTGGCGGGGACCCCACATTTTTTCCGCCCATTTTTGGGGCTGGGGTTCCTCCTTAAAATTCCTTCAGAAAGACCTTAAGGGCCTGGTATGACTTTGAGGAACTGCACACTTTAAGAGTAAAAAAATAAATATTAATTTTGTTTTTTTTAGAAATGTCAGTTTTGCTGCAGCAGGATCTATACATCCTACAGATCCGCCACTTCACAGGCAGGTTAAGGGGACCCCCCAGGCATGATATTTGAAGGCATTATTCTTTTTTTTTTTACCCTTTAAGTGATGTTAAAATCCCTGTTCCTTTAAAAACGGTATAATTTTTTGGGGTTTTTTATGCATTGATTCATGTCCCCCAGGGCAGCACCCGGACCCCCCATACACCTTTTATGGCCAATAACTTGCATATAAGCACTCTTAAAGGGGACAATCATTTTCGAAAGTTCGACCCCCATTGACTTATATTAGGTTCGAGTTCGTATTCCAACTTTTCGGCCGTTCGGGTGTTCGAATACAAACGGAACACGGGGGTGTTCGGCCCATCACTACTCCTAACGACAACTCATTATGTATATAACAGACACCTGTGCACAGAATCTCTTTCTTCCATTCAAACCTCATCACCATGGGCAAGACCAAAGAGCTGTCAAAGAACGTTAGGGACAAGATTGTAGACCTGCACAAGGCTGGAATGGGCTACAAGACTATCAGCAAGAAGCTTGGACGAGAAGTTAACAACTGTTGGAGCGATTATTCGCAAATGTAAGGAGTACAAAATAACCGTCAATCGCCCTCCGTCTGGAGCTCCATGCAAGATTTCGCCTCATGGGGTAAGGATGATCATGAGAAAAGTGAGGGATCAGCCCAGAACTACATGGGAGGAGCTTGTGAATGATCTCAAGGCAGTTGGGACCACAATCACAAAACAAACCATTGGTAACACAATACACTGCCTTGAATTGAGATCCTGCAGCGCCCGCAAGGTCCCCTCCTCAAGAAGGCACATGTACAGGCCTGTCTGAAATTTGCAATGAACATCTAAATGAGACCAAAATGTAGCTATTTGGCATTAACTCGACTCGCCGTGTTTGGAGGAAGAAACATGCTGACTTTGAGCCTAAGAACACCATCCCTACAGTCAAGCATGGAGATGAAAACATTATGCTTTGGGGCTGTTTCTCTGCTAAAGGTACAGGCCGACTTTGCCGCATTGAGGGACCAATGGACGGGGCCATGTATTGTAAAATCTTGGATGAGAACCTCCTCCACTCCAGAACACTGAAGATGGGTTGTTGATGGGTCTTTCAGCATGATAATGACCCAAAACATACCCCCAGGGCAACAAAGCAGTGGCTCAAGAAGAAGCACATTAAGGTCATGGAGTGGCCTAGCCAGTTTCCAGACCTTAATCCTATAGAAAATGTATGGAGGGAGCTGAAATTTCAAGTTGCCAAGCAACAGCCAAGAAACATTAAGGATTTAGAGAAGATCTGTAAAGTAGAGTGGACCAAAATCCCTCCTGAGATGTGTGCAAACCTGGTAACCAACTACAGTACAAGAAACGTCTTACCTCTGTGCTTGCCAACAAGGGTTTCTCCACCAAGTACTAAGTCATGTTTGAACAAATCAATATTCTTTGCAGATGCCACTGCTTGTGGCAGAGTTCCAAAATGTAACCGCTCTAACTGAAAAGAAGCCCCTATGCCCTGTGTGGATAAAGCTTTTCTACACCAATTTTAGGTAATGGCCTCTAGTCCTTGTTACGGAGTTTACAGTAAAAAGTTAAGTGCCGATGTTGCCATCACCACTAAACATTTTGTACAACAAAATCATGTCCCCTCTTAATCTTCTCACTTCCAGCGTGAACAAGTTTAAATTTAGCAACCTTGTCTCGTAGTCTTGATCCTCCAGCCCCTTAATTAGTTTGGTTGCTCTTCTTTGGACCTTCTCCAGCTCAAGTACATCGTTTCTGCGGACTGGTGACCAAAACTGAACCACACATTCAAGTACCAGTAATCCATAAAGTGGCAAAATTATTGTTTTTGTCTCCACAGTGCATCCCCCTTTTTAATACAAGGCATTACTCTGCTCACTTTGTTTGCTGCCGCGTGGCATTGCATGCTGTTATTCAATCTGCGGTCAATTATGACCCCAAAATCTTTTTCCATTGTTGAATTCCCTAGTAGAGTACCATTAATGTGTATGCCGCTTGCCTGTTTTTAACCCCAAATGCATTATTTTATATTTCACGACATTAAATCTCATCTGCCATATAGTTGCCCACTCCCCTATTTTTTCCAGGTGCAATGTTATAATGTCTAAGCACGTGTCTATTACCCTACAATTTTAGTATCATCTGCAAACACAGAAACATGGTTATTCACGCCCCCCCAACGTTAATATACAAGTTAAATAGTATTGAACCTAGCATAGAACCCTGGAGCACGCCACACTCACCCTTTATCAATACTCTCTGTACACGTTCCTGTAGCCGGTTCTCTATCCATTTACACACCATGTCATCTATGCCCATCGATTTAAGCTTGTGAACTAAGCGTTTATGTGGTACTGTGTCAAATGCTTTTGCAAAATCCAGAAATACCACATCCACTGGACTTCTTCCATCCAGACCACTACTCACCTCTTCGTAGAATGTTTGTAGGTTGGTCTTACCAGAACGGTCCTTTGAAAATCCGTGCAAATTATCACTTATAATACCTTAGTCACAAATAAAATCCACTAAATAGTCCTTTATCATTCCCTCTAACAGTTTGCATACTATTGATGTTAGACCGACTGGTCTATAGTTACCCGCTTGGCATCTTGAACCTTTTTTGAATATTGGTACTACTGTGACCGCCAGTCACTTGGTACCTGTCCAGGGTGAACTTTAATCAGAGCCCCATTGAAGTCAAGGCAAGTGATTGACTGTCAAACCAAGGGTATGGAAAGCTGGGCACTGCCATGGAGGGACATGTACCAATGCAAAAACATATTTTAAGAACTACCTTTCAGCAGGAAGAGGACCCATCACATAATTTGCATTTTTAATATAATTTATATTTTTTACTTTTGTTCCTTGGCTTAAACAAAGCACCAGCACCATAATTTGATTCATTGTGGTGCTGTTTCAACCCCAGATTTTCTGCATAGAAGTAATAGGCCAGAACTGAGTGATGGAAATAGCAGATGCAACCGATCTAAAACGTATTAGAAGGTTTACACTTACAAAAAATATATATACACTATATATTATTTTCATACCAATTGTCAAACAGCAGAAAAACAGCATAGCGTCGTTTGTGATCTTCTTTTTGTTTAGTAACACACTGTAAAGTCTACAGAATTTAATAAAAGATTAACAAAGAGTACACAAACATCCTTCACACTGTAATCCTACATTCTGGAGATGAGGCAGCTCTCATACCAAAATAAAACGTGTAGTGCCATATTTCAGAGACAATAGCCAGGCATACAGTACAGTGGTTTAGGAGCATGTAAGCATCTTGATTGGGCAGCAGTGTAAGAAGGAGAGTGAGGCAGGTTTTATTGTGAAATCAAAATGAGAGTGTATTATGTCAGAGACAAGATTCTGAAATGTTGCACAGAATTGCTGCAAATGCAGAATTGCATTATTTAAGCAGTTTTACTAGGCTGCATTTAAAGAGGGAGAGATAAAGCAAGGTATTAGAGTGTATTATTTCTGAGACAAGAGCCAGAAATATAATACAGACTCAATAGTATTGAAGCGATTGAGTAGGCTGCAGTTTGAAAATTACACACAGCATGCATGCTTTCATCCTAAAAATCCACTTTCAAATGTATATATGTCACAAAAAAAGGAAAAAAATAGTATACACACCACACTGGCAGCACTGCAGAAGTTGAAGTACGCCGCATTTTAAAATTGACACAACACATCCATCTATTAGAGCCAAATATACACAATAAAGTGCATTTTTGTACACTAACAAAAGAAAGGAATAGGGATATTTTTATCAAGTTCTTGTGCTAAACCACATCCTTCATTTAGCTTTGTAGGACAAAAATGTAAAGTTTATATTTCTTCTTACAGTAGAAGTAATATGCTACACACAGAATAAAAGTACAAAGTACATCTACAATTTCTTGTATTCCTCGTGGGCTAAATCAAACCCCCATTAAGCTTTGGAGGACTAAAAATGTAAACGTTATAGTTTTCAAATTAAAATGCTATACATGGCTTACACACTATCTCTACAATTTCTTTTAGGCCTCATTGGCTGAACAGCATTCTGATTTAGCTTTGGAGAACAAAAAAATAGGAAAGATTAATTTTCTAACAGAAAACAGAAGTATAATGCAACAGACAACATATGCAGCATCTCTGCAATGTCTTGTAGGACTAAAACACATCCCCATTTAGCTTTGGAGGACAACAAAATAGCAATATATCAGCAACCACTAAAAATTTTCCTTTTGTACAAAGTGTATGTCAAAATTCATACATAATATTTCAGCTCAGTTCAGTTTATAATTCAATCCATATTACAATCCAGCATAGTGTCAAAGTTAAATGCAATATTTGAAGTATACCTTAGCAACCTCTCAAGATGATTCCTTAGTGCAAATCCATCCAAAAATAATGTCAGCTGTTACTTAAACTGATGCCTTCTCAATGCACCCTTTGTTGCATGGACTTATCAGAAGAGATGCAACCTTATGTTTTTTTTTTAAACATAGGTCAGATGCATTTTTAATTTTTTTGCACAATATGTATTAAAGCGTATCAGAGCTTTGTTAAAAAAAATAAGCTTGCATCTCTATAGATTACTGAGCTAGACAGCAGGATTACTCATTCAAAACGTTGTTTGTGTTGATGGAGGAATCGGGTCAATTTGTTTTGTTCAGCCCGTGGGTTGAACGAAAGAAATTGATGGGTGTATGGCCAGCCTTAGGATACTGACAGCCTGTGGGTCCACTTGTCTATAGACCAAACGTTGATGGTCACTGACTTACCTAGCTGGCATCCAGATGCAAAGAAATATAGCTTAAGGACGCTTCAGTCACTGGCTTCCATCAGGTTGGTCTGTCACCTTGTGTGGATCCTCTACAGGTGTTTGACACTATTAGTCTGGCTATATTTGATGTACTATAGAACTACTTTCTATGGCTAGAGACTAGATCAGCCCCAGGCACTTAAATTCCTCAAGACAAAAAAAGATGTTACTGCTAAAGACCAGATCATTCTGCTGCTAGCAGGTATCAAACTCACACACATTTCTGTGGATTCAAAGTTTAACAAGTAATGTTAATTTTATGCAACCTCCCAACTTAACCTGTATGGACCTAATTTTTGTTGTAACATTTAATTATATGCTTGTTGTATTTCCATTACTGTAATACATATACAAATTTAAATACTCTCCCTGATTAATTAATTACAGTCTTTTATGATCAGCAACTACTGAATCACAGTGGATCTGCTATTCAAATTTGCACTTCAGTAGGATAGCTGTCAGCATTCCAAAATCACAGAATTTGGGTTTTAAAACTACCAATTACCTTTGCTTACATCAAGATGCAAACAGGGAATTCCCCATCCACAGCTAATTGGGTGGCACAGAAAGAACTACCTTTCATTTTGAGAGGAACTCCTTCCAGGTTCGCAGGAGCTCAGGTTTGAACTTTGTTCAATCAGAACCTGAACTCACCCCTACTGGCTCATAGATGCATTGTGGATGTCTCTTGTCATTAGAAAATTCTGAGAGTCCTTTTTGGTTAACTCCTTAAATCCCCACTTTGGAAAAAAATTAGCTTTGCAACTTTAGCATGTGCTAGTGCAATTGAACATATCTTTGCAACTTTGTAGTGTACTCAGGTGAATTATCCCTTGTTGTGTTCAGGGTGAATTGGGCCTTCATTTGGTGTCAAATATATTTTTTTAAACTTTTATATATTACTTTATATTACCATGAGGCACTATTAAAAAAACATCAGACTGCATCCTGTCATTGAGTTGTATAGGTGGCTGCAGGCACCATCTGCCACTCATGGGCGAACACTGTACAGATGAGAACATCGGTATGAATAAGCCCTAACACTTACTTAGATTAAGCCCTAACCTATTTTTTAACAGATATATTAATTCCTTTTTTTTTTTTACAGACTTTTCCTCTAGTGAGGAGAAAAAACACAATGTTTCCTGATTCCTGGCTCCTGATTGTCAACCGAGAAGCTGCCAGTCACAGCTCGGTCTTGGTGCTAAGGGCTCATGATTGAGCCTGCTCCCAGCTTAAAAATATGCCACATATACTGTACAGTGCATTCAGAAAGTATTCAGACCCCCTTCACTTTTTTTCTCCTTAATCTACACTCAGTACCCCATAATGACAAAGTAAAAAAAGAATTTTAGAAAATCACTACTAAGCAGGAAGCAGTGACTGTATCTGTAAAGTCAAATATTGCTTACCCCATATAAATATATAACTTTCAAACTTCATGTAGATGTGAGGTTTTCAAATCAATGACACCCAAAGATAAAATGATTAGTTGGTTTTAATTAATCAGGCTGGTAGACTTGCACTGAGAAAGATGCTGTAAGTGCCCATCAGCCATGCTGTTGTAAATTTTACAAAGTAGTCAAAATGCACGGCCATTGTTTCCATTAGCAGTGAGGCAAATTTGATTGGGGATGGGGGTGGAGGAAGGGTCTTAGTTTGATGTTAAATGGTATAAAAAGTCACACTTTGTTCATAAGATAAATTGACAAACTTAACAGGATTTGTTATTCCTCTGTGCTGCTGAGGTCACTATGCACTATAGCACTGATACAGTCTAAAATGATAAAGCAGGTGTTCTAAACAGGAGGGTAACTATGATACTGGATATCTAAATTAGGCACCCTTGCATACTAGGAAATGTACTGCATTTCACTCAATCAATGGTGGTCAACTCTCCTGACATAGAGGACCTCAAGTACGCCCTCTGACAACACCAGAGGGCCACACATCATATTCAGTAAATGTAATGCAACATAAACCTTTCAGAGACTATTGGCACATGCAACAGAAGAGAGTGAAAGACTACAAGACATAGTCAGAAAGTGTAGACATGCTGCAGGAGATGGAGATGGCAAGAACAAAAATCAGAAATTCAGTTTTTGGTGACTGGGGACATGCTTTAGCAGACATTCATAGTCTGAGGACACATTACGAGACTGTTAGAAATTACTGCTATTACAAGGCAATAGGGCAGCAAAAACACTGACTGTAGAAGTCCCAAGAGTCTCAAAAAAAGTGTCAAATGGATGCATTCAGCCCCCAGGCTGCATGATCGGCTCCAGGGTACCAGATAGTAAAGAAAGAATCAAAGTAACAGCTCTGGAGCCAGCATCTCTACAGCTTCTTTCTCAGTGCAAGTCTACCAGCCCGATTAATTAAAACCAATAAATCATTTTATCATTGTGTGTCATTGATTTGAAAACCTCACATCTACATAAAGTGAGCAATAGCACCTAATACACTATCTAAAAAAATCCCCTTATATCTAAAAAAGGCCAGTAGGAACAGGCAGGAAATTGATCTTCATTTGTCACTATCGGGAAGTGTTGCAACTTACCAGTTATAGCAGTCCAGGGATTAGGGATCCTGAGCTGCAAAGACACCGTCTAAAAGTATACAGTGACTTTATGTTACTGCCGAAACCTCTTTTACATTGCATGGACATTAGTGATTTTGTACATACGCTAGGCAATTTAGGGCAATTCATGTACAACATGTGATTGTCATTACATTGGCCTCAAGGCTGTCAAATTATTTCTGACAAAAAAAAACCCTTTACTGAAGAGGACTGGTTCAGTCTGTCACAGGTAGGTTTCTAATCTACGCACAAATTTTCATAAATTAAAGTTGAGTACCTCCTACAATTGAAATGCAGACGACCAGTTCAGTCTGCTACAAGTAGGTTTCTCATCTGTGCACGTTTTTCCTGAAATGAACATTGAGTACCCCGTACATTGCGAGGGCTACACCTACGACAGCTGGGATTCTTTCCATTGTTCTAAAATTACAACACATTGCTTGTAAGAAATCAAACAAAATCCAGATCAACTGCAAAACTGAAGATGACACTTGACATACATTGCACAATCTTGATGGGTATATGCACTTTTCAAAACTTTTAGCTCCTTTTGGATAGCCAGACATATAAAGCAAGTTTGCAAACAATGCCATTAATCTTTGTCCTTTTTTCTTCTATTTCTTGATAAAGATATCTAGTAGTGAGGAGCGAATTTGCTTGTGTTAAACTCATGGGCTGTTTGTCAAACTTGAGGTAAATTCCAAACATTGTGATCTTTAATCAGAGCCCCATTCAAGTCAAGTCAAGTGATTGACAAACCAAGGGTATGGAAAGCTGGGCACTGCCCAGGAGGGGCGGGTACCAATGCAAAAATCTATTTTAAGAACTACCTTTCAGCAGTAGGAGGACCCATCACATAATTTGGATTTTTAATATAATTTATATTTTTTACTTTTGGATTGTTCCTTGACTTACACAAAGCATCAGCATCAGTAAAACTGTACATATCTTTGCAACTACTTAGTGTAGGTGAATTATCCCTTGTTTTGTTCAGGGTGAATTGGGCCTTCGTTTGGTGTCAAATATATAATTTTAAACTTTAGCTATATATTTCTTTCTTTTACCATGAGGCACAATAAAAAAACAACAGAATGCATCCAGGGGAGTGTATGTGCAAGTTCGGGATAGCATGTAGCATCTTACAGCCGCGTCCTGTCATTGAGTTGTTTAGGTGGCTGCAGGCACCAGCTGTCACTTCGGGGCGCACAATGTACAGCTGAGTACATCTGTGTGAAGGAGCCCTAACACTTACCTAGATTAAGCCCTAACTTATTTTTTAACAGACATATTATTTTCTTTTTTTACAGACTTTTCCTCTATTGGGGAGAAAAAAACACAATGAATGGCTAGCTATGGATATCATAGTGATCATGTGATCTGGAGGCAGAGCTGCTGGCTCCCAATTGTTAACCAAGAAGCTGTCAGTCACAGCTTGGTCTTGGTGCTTCTCCCTGCTAAAAATATGTGGTCATATACTAATTTGTAGTATGGGTTCATGTGGTTTTCCCCCTAAACAATCTATTATTTCTTGCCATCTGTCAGCTGCCAGAGTTAGTGCAGGGTGTGCACTGGTGATAGAACAGAGCAACCAATGGGATTGCTAGGAGTAGATATCCTTTCCCAGCCAATCACTGTTGAACGATAGCCAGTGGTGCATGCAATTCTCGGGGTGGGCCATGTGAGCTCCCTCTTCCTCCCCCAGGCCCTGCCTGTGGGAAGGCTGCCCTGAACTGCCTAAGCGGACCAGGCCTCAAAGCCTGGGGACTAGCTATGGAATCACTCTGGAACCTGGTGGCATAAGGTCCAAGGGTTGCTACTGCTAAAGACAAGTAGCTTCTACCTCAAGTAATGCTGTGTCAGGTGTTTGACCTGCTGTGTATGGAAGCCACACTCTCTGAAAAGCCATGGAGTCTACATCTGCCTGGATAAGCCTAACCCTCCTCTACCTCTTTTCCTGAAGTTCTCCAATAATTGTTTCAAGCATCATAACCACAGACTGGGCCTTCAATCGTTCAATGGAAGGGCGGTAAGTGCTGATGGGTAAAGAGAGCAACAATATCCCTAGACGCAAAGAACCGGAACTGTCTTAAGCCATAGCAACCGACCCTAGTACTCAAGGTGTGCTGGTGTGCTGTGGATCCATAGTAGAGGTTTCTTATAGAGGAAAGACATGGAGACCCGTTAGTTTAGTTTACTGTAGATCACCCCTTCAGAGCCACCGGTAGTGTTATCCTGTGTTGGGATTGCGCTGACTGGGAAGGGGGAGCGCTACAGTTTTAAAACAACCTTTTCTCTTTTACTCCTGCCCTAAATTAAAAAATCTCCAGTCCCTGAGCTCCCTCCTGTAACCTAATGCCTAGGCAGAAAATTGCATGCCAAAAGAATGCTGAAAGTTTATTTTGCTTAATTAGACACTGTCGTGGAGATATGCAGTATGACAATTGGCAAAGGCCAACCACTCTGCAGCACTTTCAAGCAGGCACAGAGCCTGTATCTGTAACAAAAACAAATATTGCTTCCCCCGTGTAAGTATGTAATTAACTTTATGCAGATGTGATCAAATCAATGACACACACTTATTATTTAACACACATAAATTATTTCTTATTGGGCTAATCCTAATTTACGTGTTTATCTAAAAAGTATAGAAAAGACCCCAGTTCACGTAAGCAACAAAGAAGATGAATTGAGGGGAATGTATCAAAACCAGAGCAGACAGAATCTGGAGCAGTTGCCCAGGGCAACCAGTCAGCTTCTCTCTTTCATTTTCAAAATGTAGCTGAACTAAAGAGAGAAGCTGATTGGTTGCTATATGCAACTGCTCCAGTTTTGATAAATTCCACCCATTGTTTTTGATCAGTTAAGTGCTTGTTCCACTGGCCATGCTCTCATGAAATTTACAAAGCAGTCAAAATGCATGGCCATTGCTTTCAATAGTAGGGGGGTAATCTGATAAGGTGGTGTGGTTTGAGGACACTTTATTCTCAGGATAAATTCACAGACTTAACAGGTGAATGCGGACTACAGAAAGCTTCCCCATACAAGAGATTTCCACACACAGAAGTGAAATCTGAAGTTAATTTTCAGACCTCTGTAGTTGTGCAATGGTAATATTGTGTTGATGACGGCAAGGATGAGCTGCAGAAAGATACAGGGGCTTATTCACAAAGCTGCTGAAGGCACCCGAGTGATTAACCCAGCCGAAGTGAGCCGAACGAAGAGCCTTGATCCGAGCACAGGCCTGGCAGGGCAGGAAAGAGAGGGGACGAGCGAGCACCCCCCCCCCACCATACCAGGCCACATGTCCTCGGCACTGGGAGGGTGCTTTTCCAGGCAGGGCCACCGTCAGGGGGGTACGGCTGATAGTCAAGTAAGGGGCCCAGGCCTGCCTGAGGGGCCCGGGAGCCTAACAAAAGTATCAGCTGACCGTACAGGTGACTGGCAGGAGGTGGAGGCGGCCGGGCCCCCGAAGCACCGAAGGAAGCCGGGGCCCGCACACTCCAGATCCTCACCTGGGGTGCTCTGTGCGGGTGTCCCCCTGGTGTCCCCCTGCAATTGTCCCCGGTGTCCCCTGTGACTGACTGCACATTAGGTTTTCAAAGATGGCCGCCGCAAGTGCCCACATCTCAGTGCCGAAACAGCAATATATTAAATGAAAATCATTCCCTGGTGGTCCAGTGGGGAATCAGTATGAACTGCCACTCTTGCTGATGCAGATCATACTGATCGCTCCCTCGTGGTGCCGCCAATGACTAGCAGGGATCGATTAGTATGGTCTGCATCAGCCTGAGATGCAGATCACACTGATCCTCCACTCGACCATCAGGATAATCCAAGTGCCACACTGGACCCCAGGAATGCAGCCCCCCTTCCTGCAAAACAGGTAAGCAGGAGAGGGGGACATTTTTGTAATTAACTATTGCTAGTTGCGTGTGTGTTTTTTTATTGTGTTTTTTTTAATGTTTGTGTGGGATTTTTTTTTTAACCTCCCTGGCGGTATGATTATTATATTTTTTTTTCCTTTTTTGTTCTATCTGTTTTTTTTTGTTTGTTTGTTTGTAACATTTAAACTTCCTGCGGGTTCCCCCTGCGACGCGGACACTCGCAAGGGACGGAACCCGGAAGACGGATGTCGGCATCGGCCGGAGGACCCAGCGGGGATCGCGAACAAGGTAAGAAACGCTACGCTATATTCCCGAGTGTGGCTTGGGGTTACCACTTATGGTACTGAAAATTAACCCCGAGCCACACTCGGGATTGCCGCCAGGGAGGTTAATGAATGAAGGGTAGAAAAAATGGTACATGCATGAATCTATAACCGGCATAGGCGTCTCTACAGGTTAGAAGCCACACTGCCGCGTCAAGGCACCTCTGCAAAGTGTGGTCTGAGGAAGACCCCTTGGTGAGACCCCTTAGAGCCCTGTTTAAAACAGGGCTCTGTGGGGTCTCAACAGCCTGGTTAGGCCCCTTCAGAGCCCTGGTGAGGCCCTGGTGCTGGTGAGACCCCACAGAGCACCGGTGAGACCCTACGGAGCCCTGGTGCTGGTGAGACCCCACAGAGCACCGGTGAGACCCTACGGAGCCCTGGTGCTGGTGAGACCCCACAGAGCACCGGTGAGACCCTACGGAGCCCTGGTGCTGGTGAGACCCCACAGAGCACCGGTGAGACCCTACGGAGCCCTGGTGCTGGTGAGACCCCACAGAGCACCGGTGAGACCCTACGGAGCCCTGGTGCTGGTGAGACCCCACAGAGCACCGGTGAGACCCTACGGAGCCCTGGTGCTGGTGAGACCCCACAGAGCACCGGTGAGACCCTACGGAGCCCTGGTGCTGGTGAGACCCTATCTCGCCCTGGTGAGACCACAGAAAGCCCTGGTTAAACCAGGGCTCTGAGGGGGCCTCACCAGGGTAGCAGGGTTCTGTGGGGTCTCCTCAGGGCCCTGTGGGGTCTAACCATCCTTGTTAGTCCCGCAGAGCCCTGGGGAGACCCCTCAAAGCCCTGGTGAGACCCCTTTAGTGCCCTGATGAAACCCCCTTAGTGCCCTGATGAGACCCCACAAAGCCCTGGTTAAACCAGAGCTCTGTAGGGTCTCACCAGGGCGAGATAGGGTCTCAACCGCACCAGGGCTCCATAGGTTCTCACCGGTGCTCTGTGGGGTCTCAACAGCCTGGTAAGGCCCCTTCAGGGCCCTGGTGAGACCACAGAAAGCCCTGGTTAAACCAGGGCTCTGAGGGGGCCTCACCAGGGTAGCAGGGTTCTGTGGGGTCTCACCAGGGCTTTGAGGGGTCTCACCAGGGCTTTGAGGGGTCTCACCAGGGCTTTGAGGGGTCTCACCAGGGCTTTGAGGGGTCTCACCAGGGCTTTGAGGGGTCTCACCAGGGCTTTGAGGGGTCTCACCAGGGCTTTGAGGGGTCTCACCAGGGCTTTGAGGGGTCTCACCAGGGCTTTGAGGGGTCTCACCAGGGCTTTGAGGGGTCTCACCAGGGCTTTGAGGGGTCTCACCAGGGCTTTGAGGGGTCTCACCAGGGCTTTGAGGGGTCTCACCAGGGCTTTGAGGGGTCTCACCAGGGCTTTGAGGGGTCTCACCAGGGCTTTGAGGGGTCTCACCAGGGCTTTGAGGGGTCTCACCAGGGCTTTGAGGGGTCTCACCAGGGCTTTGAGGGGTCTCACCAGGGCTTTGAGGGGTCTCACCAGGGCTTTGAGGGGTCTCACCAGGGCTTTGAGGGGTCTCACCAGGGCTTTGAGGGGTCTCACCAGGGCTTTGAGGGGTCTCACCAGGGCTTTGAGGGGTCTCACCAGGGCTTTGAGGGGTCTCACCAGGGCTCTGAGGGGGCCACACCAGGGTAGCAAGGTTCTGTGGGATCTCACCAGCCTGGTTAGACCGCTTCAGAGCACTGGTGAGACCCCACAGATCAGGGATCTGTCGGCTCTAACTTGCACTGTAAGTCACACCGCTGACCTCTGCATCACACTGCTGACCTCTGCACTGTAGATCACACCACTGACCTCTGCGTCACACTGCTGACCTCTGCACTGTTAGTCAAACCGCTGACCTCTACACTGTGCGTCACAGCGCTGACCTCTGCACTCTGCAGCACACCACTGACCTGCACACTATAAGTCACACCGCTGACCTCTGTGTCACACTGCTGTCCTGTGTTAGGTCCCGCGCAGCAGCCTTCTGAAGAACCACATGGCGCCTTTTTACAGGGCTTCCGCCAGTTGCTCATCTTCCCCTCCTGAGACCCTTTGCCCGAGACTTTAGGGTGGTACCTCAGAGCAGAGCGGCAGCACAGAGTATGTATCAAATTCATATACTATTATTCTGCATTGCTGTATAATGTATTGCTAGGATTTTTAGTCCTCTATAGCTGATGGTATTCTGCATTAGAGTGTAAGCTCCTCTGTACAGAGACTGATGTACTGTAACTGGCTCAGTGTTCTCTGTACAGCACTGTGGTATATGTCAGAGCTATATAAATGTATAATAATAATAGTGTATTACTGTGGGGGGAAATTAGAGTGTAGAGTCTCCTTTGTACAGAGACTGATAGACATGTGCACTGGCAAAAAAAATGTTTAGTTTTTGTTTCGTTTCAATTCTGATTTTGTGTTATTACGTTTTTTTGGGATGTGGGTGTGAAAGTCAATTCGTAATTTGGACAAAATTTGTCAGCGGTAGTTCGTTCGAACGTTCGTTTCTTATTCGCTTTTTATTCGTTTCGTTCATTCGTTCAGTCGTTGCAGCAAAGTAACATTTGTGGAGAAAAAAAGTGTTTTCACCTTCTCTGATGCCACTTTGCTGCAACGAATGAATGAATGAACAAAACAAATAAGAAACGAACTACCGCTAATGAATTTCGGAAACTAAAGTTCGGATTCCTTTGCATTCATTATATCTGTAATTCGGAATTCAGATACATCCGAATGTCCGAATTTCCGAAACTTCGTCCGAATTTCGTTTCGGAACAAAACGAATTGCACATGTCTAGAGACTGATGTGACTTTGTACAGAGACTGATGTTTGACTTACAGTGCAGAGGTTGGGAGGGGGGACCGCACACTTTTTTTTTTCTTTATAAATCTAATTTTTGCTGCAGCATGTTCTATATATTGTACAGATCTGCCACTTTACAGGCAGTTTAAGGGGACCCCCCCAATGATATTTAAAGCAATTTTCCCATTTATTATTTCACTTTAAGCAATGTTAAAATCACTGCTCCTTTAAAGCGGTATTTTTTAAAAGTGTTTTTTGCATTGATACATCCCCCAGGGCCAATCCGGTGATCAGCTGTGCCTCATTCTACAGCCCATTTAGGCTTCTCCCAAATAAAAAGAGAAGCAGAAACTGAAGCAGACAGAATCTGGAGTAGTTACCCATGGCAACCATTAGCTTCTCCTCTGCAGTTTGTTCAGTTAAGATTGATTTGAAAATGAAAGATAAAAGCTGATTGGTTGCCATGCACTGCTGCTCCAGATTTTGTCTGCTCCAATTTTGATAAATTCCTCCCTGTGTGGACCAGCCTCTAGCATCCTAGCAACAATGACAATGTGTGGGCTGCTAAGAACCCAGGTGGTCCTGATTTCGGTTCATTTGGATGGTCGCCAAACCTGGGTTTAAGGCTGGGTTTGCTGAACATCCATAGGCTGGGAGGGAGGCTGCAGACCTTCCATTGGATGGCTTAGAGCAGAAGAGCGGGACCTGAAGTCAGGGGACAAGGAGGAAGCTGTAGGCATTCCCTTATAATATGGAGGCAACATTGCTGCCCCCCCCCCACACCAGGAAGAGGGCAAGAGGACAGAGCACTGGAATTAGATCAACTGTGTGCATGGTAATTCCCTTTCTGAGTCACACTGCTGACCTCTGTACTGTGCGTCACACTGCTGACCTATGTACTGTGCATCTCACCACTGACCTCTGTACTGTGCGTCACACTGCTCACCCCTGTACTGTGCGACAGACCTCTGCAGTGTGCGTCACACCGCTGAACTCTGTACTGTGCGTCACACCGCTGACATCTGTACTGTGTGTCACACCGCTGATATTTGTACTGTACATTACACCGCTGACTTCTGCACTGTGCGTCACACCGCTGACCTCTGCACTGTGCGTCACACCGCTGACCTCTGCACTGTGCATCACACCGCTGACCTCTGTACTGTGCATCAAACCGCAGACCTCTGCGCCAGGGTCATAACTAGAAATAACAGGGCCCCATAGCAAAAGTTTGCGTGGGGCCCTGTGATTTCTAGTTACGCCCCTTGCAGAGCCCACCTGAGATCCCACACAGCCCACCACAGACTCTCTATTGTGTTTTGCAGGGTCTCAGGTGGACTAGTCATACCCCTGAACATCTCTTAACTGTCAGCCTCGATCCACTGCAGCCTTCTACACTGCCGGGCCGCGCCTCTTCCTGGTCACCGATGGGCCTTGCCTCCTACTCCACCGCCAGGCCTGCCTCTCCCTCCACTATTGCCGGGCCTCGGCTCCTCCTCCACTGCCGACGACGGGCCCATCCTCCTCCACCGCATCTGCTGGTTGTCACTGACTCAGCAGTGGCTGTAATAGTAATGTATTGCTAGGATTTGTAGTCCTCTGTAGCTCGTGGTATTATTCTGCATTTCTGTATAATTTACTGCTGGGATTTTTACTCCTCTATAGCTGGTGGTATTCTGCATTGCTGTATAATGTGTTGTTGGGATTTGTAGTTCTCTATGGCTGATGGTATCCCGCATTGCTGTATAATGTATTGCTGGGATTTGTAGTCCTCTATAGCTGGTGGTATTTGGCATTCCTGTATAATGCATTGTTGGGATTTGTAGTCCTCTGTAGCTGATGGTATTCTGCACTGCTGTATAATGTATTGCTGCATAACGGACCTCTGTGGTGGATTGGTGTCTTTAGACCCGCTTCTGTGCTCTCTTCTTTTAGTGTGGCAGCACCTCTCCTGATCCAGTAGGGAGGTAAGGCTTGAAATCACTTCACAAAGCAGAACTGGCGAATGAGGTGATTTAAAGCCTCACCTCTGTGGTGGAACAAGAGTGGCCCTGCCGCGACAAAAGAAGGAGAGCCCTGAAGTGTGGGGAAGAGGCAGGGGGGTTTGGATGAAGATCTTCTTCTGGCTTGGGAGCAACTCTGAGTCTTTGCCCCGGGTGACGGAATGTCTAGCTTCACCTCTGCATAGAGCTCTTAAACATTTCAAGCCTAGAATATGAGTAGGTCTTATTCTGAATAAATGTTTTCTCTTTTCCCTAAGGATATCCTGCAATTGTCAAAATAAAGAAAGGAATTGTCCTCTATAAAGGAAACCTAAGAGAAATATGCATGCTGCTTTTGCTGAACTCCTTCTGAAAAGGTTAGTTGCCTGGCTGTCTATAACATCAGCACCTCCCGTATAACACAACCAGACCAGGTATAGAGCAATCAGAACTCTTGATACCTATATTCTTTTCCCAGTTCAGCAGTCCAGAAAATATCAAAGCTTTTGGATTAGCATGAAAGTCAAGAAACTGACATTTTCAGAACCAGTACATCTGATTTGCCTCTAGTAAATCAACCCCATTGAGTCCTAATGTCTTCTCAGTTAGGCTGGGTTCACACCTAGGCGTATCGAATATGCGCGTTTGTCGCGCGCTTCGTGCCGCACGTTTGTACGGCGGTTTGCGGTTAAAAAAAACGTGTGACAAACGCGCGTTTCCAAGGGCTACCTGGTTGTATCCCAATGGATACGCACGGCAAATATGCCCCAAAGAAGCTCCTATACTTCTTTGGGCGTAGGGCGTTTTGCAGCGCGTTCCTACGTGCTGTAAAACACCCAGGTGGGAACCATGCCTTAAGCATTGTAGAGACCAAGGGAGGCACTGTTGTTGGGCTGTGGTTAGGCATTAGTTGCCCTTAATCTGGACCTGGGTACCTAGAAAATACTAGACATGTGCAGCAGCAAAAAAATTGTTTTGTTTTGATTCGGATTTTGCTTTATTTAGTTTTTCGGAATTTGGGTCCGAAAGGCAATTCGTTTTGGAATTCGGATGAAATTCGTTAGCGAAAATCCGTACGAAATTTTGTTTCTAATTCGTTTCGTTCGTTCGTTGCAGCAAAGTGACATTTAAGAGGGAAAAACACTTTTTTTGTTCTCAAATGTCACTTTGCTGCAACAAAAGTTCGTCAGAAAAAACGGATCGGAAATTCGGATTTGTTTGCAATCATTATATCTGTAATTCGGATACATCTGAATCTCCGAATTTACGAAATTTCCTCCGAATTTCGATTCGTAACGAAACAAATTGCACATGTCTAGAAAATACCCTATCTTCCTTTAATTAAAATGGACCATGTAATAAACCACAGTGTTCTACTCCGTGTCCCCACCAAGTAATTGGTCTAGACGAAAATGCAAACATGTAAAACACAGTTGGGGGAATTGATCAAAACTGGAGCAGACAAAATCTGCAGCATTTGTGCATGGTAATCAATCAGCTTCTCTCTTCGGTTTGATCAGTTAAGAATTTAAAATGAAAAAAAAAGAAGCTGATTGGTTGCCATGCACACCTGCTCCAGATTTTGTCTGCTCCAGTTTTAATCAATTCCCCTCAGTATATTTAAATGTATTATGGCATATCCAAAGTAGGTGTAGGTGTACAGTGATATTTCCTCAAACACCAAGGATAATAATTGTGAAATAAATAGGCAGAAACTTTCATTTCTGCTAGATTCTGCTAGAATTAAGTATTCATTATCTTTCCAGGGTGACGCATTATGTTACTAACAAATTCCCTCCAGGTTTTCCTGTTGTGGTAATGCATGCTAAATTCCATAAGAATACGCAGTGAAATGCAACATTGCCTTCCTAGAACAGAAAGTGTAACCTCAACTTTTATTCTACAATTAAAGTGTGTGTATAGCCAGCACATGTATTTTAATATTTGAGATCGTAGACAAGGGTCCTGTTGGTAAGATGTCTCTTACTTCCTGCTTGTGGGGTTGGGGGGACTGCCGCCGATTCAGTAGCGGCGATTACCGTGTCAGTTCTCTCTTCTTATCCTTGGCTGCTGCCGCTATAGAGCGGCCGATGAGAAGAATCAGTTTGGGTGTGTTCTCTTACACCGGCGGCTCCTCCGGTCACAGGCAGCTTCCTCCACCCTCAGCTTCCATAGGCTGGGAGGAAGGCTGCAGATATTCTATTGGCAGACTGGCAGGACAGCGCGGGAGAGGCAGGACAGGAGGGAGGTTTCACGTCGGACATGGAGGATACATTGCTGTACTCCCCTTCCCACCACCACCAGGAGAGAAAGAGGGTACCTGAGTCACATCAGCTACATGCACTTTAAGTCCATGTTCTTTCTGCATTACACCACTGACCTTAAACCAAAACCTTCCTTCTGACACCAGCTCCGGAGCCACTTGTTAAGCTCCCTCAACTCGCGCTGTCTGTCCGGAGTGGCTCTTGGCACCGGCAGTATCTCTGAGAAAACTACCGTGGAGGTCCTTTCCTTCATCCTAGCGTTACATTACTGACCTCTGTACTGTGCGCTAAATTACTGACCTCAGTACTGTGTGTTACATTGCTGACTTCTGTACTGCTGACTTCTGTACTATATGTTACATTACTGACCTCAATACTGTGTGTTACGTTACTGACCTCTGTACTGCTGACCACTGTACCTCTGCACTGTGCATCATACTGCTGATCTCTATACTGTGCGTTACATTACTGACCTCTGTACTGCACATCATACTGCTGACCTCTGTACTGTGTGTTACATTACTGACCTTTGTACTGTGCGTTACATTACTGACCTCTGTACTGTGTGTTAAATTACTGACCTCATTACTGTGTGTTACATTGCTGACTTCTGTACTGCTGACCTCAGTACTGTGTGTTACATTGCTGACTTCTGTACTGTATGTTACATTACTGACCTCTGTACTGTGCGTTAAATTACTGACCTCTGTACTGTGCGTTAAATTACTGACCTCTGTACTGTGTGTTACATTACTGACCTCAATACTGTATGTTACGTTATTGACTTCTGTACTGCTGGCCTCTGTACTGTGCATTACATTATTGACCTCCGTACTGCTGACCTCTGTACTGAGTGTTACATTACTGACCTCAATACTGTGTGTTACATTACTGACCTCTGTACTGCTGACCACTGTACCTCTGCACTGTGCATCATACTGCTGATCTCTATACTGTGCGTTACATTACTGACCTCTGTACTGCACATCATACTGCTGACTTCTGTACTGTGCGATACATTACTGATCTCTGTACTGTTGACCTCTGCATTGTGCGTCATACTGCTGACCTCTGTGTTGTGTGTTATACCGTTGGCATCTGTACTCTCCGTCACACCACTGAACTCTGTACATTTCTGCAGCGCGGGACCTGAAGGGAGGCTCAATGAGGCTGCTAGAGGCTTCACCACGGTACATGGAGGCATTTTATTGCTGACCTCTGCACTGTGCGTTATTGCTGACCTCTGCGCTGTGCCTTATTGCTGACCTCTGCACTGTGCGTTACATTACTGACCTCTGTACTGTGCGTCATCCTGCTGATCTCTGTACATTTCTGAAGTGCGGGACCTGAGGCTCAACGTGGCTGCTGGAGGCTCAACGTGGCTGCTGGAGGCTCCACCTTGTTACACATGGAGGCAGCATTGATGCACCCCCCCCCACCACCACCACCAGGAGAGGAAGAGAGCACCTGAATCAGATAAAAATGTGCACTGTAAGTCCCTGTTTTTTCTGCATTACACTGCTGACCTCTGCGTTACATTACTGACCTCTGCACTCTGCGCTAGATTACTGACCTCTGTACTGCTGACTTTTGTACTGTGCGTCATAACGCTGGCCTTTGCACCTTGCATCGCACCACTGGCCTTTGTACTCTACGTCATACCACTGGTCTCTGTACTGTGCGTCACACCGCTGGTCTCTGTACTGTGTGTCACACCGCTGGTCTCTGTACTGTACGTCACACCGCTGGTCTCTGTACTGTACGTCACACCGCTGACCTGATGGAGTTAAGGCTGGGGCAGGGTAGGGGTTAGGTGGGGCAACTTGTGGCGAGTAATTCTTAAGGCCTGGCTAGTAACTCAGTACTTGAAATTTTGAGCCCTGCCCTAGAATACCAAACCCCTTAAGAGTAGACTATCAAAAAGATATGAATAGTCAGTGAGTGATTAAACTCCTCAGCTTGCTTCTAGTTCTAATAAGTCAGCACTGGGTGGACTGACCCTATAAAAAATAACTATAGATGTCCTGTGCATAATTTTTACTCAAAGAGTGGACATTGGGTGGAACCTACAATCAGCATTTCTGTAAAGCAGCTATAGCCGGTGTAGACATTCCACTAATGCAAATACATACTGTTCCACTCACAGACTCAGTTCCAGGAAGCCATGCCATGCACAAAGTATATTTAGAATGATAATGCAGTGCTGGGAGTGATGAGCAAGAATTTCCTGCTCTTCATTGTACAATTACCAATGGAATTCTCACTGGGAGCTTTTCAAACTCCTCTATCATTCATTCCAGTTCACACTAGAACATAGCAGACGTCAAAGAATGCTCTGATGAGGAGTATATCAGGGCAAGAAACAAGTAACTCGCACCAACAGGATTTTATTTTAATGGGTCTTATCAATTCATAAACGGTTGCTTTTTTACCCAATGTACTATGGGCTAATTCAGTAATACATTGTGGTGAACATGTGCACAGTACAGCAACTAATTTTATACAATCAGCTTTCATTTTCAGTCAAATTAGTCAAGGTATTAGTTCTAGCGATTGTAAAGCACACTTTCTGCTCTTTGCATTGGCTTGCTGATTGAGCCACACTTCATAAAGGTGCCCACACACCTTGCGATAATCGTACGATAATCGCGGGAAATCCTGCGATCGTACGATTATCGTAAGGTGTGTGGAAGCCGTGCGACCTCTACTACTGTAAGGTCGCACGACTTTTATCTTAGGAACATGTTCGAAAACCCGCCGAGAATCGTACGATTTTCGGCGGGTGTGTAGCATGTTTGTAAGATAAAAGCCGGACGGGCCGGTGTGCGCAAGCGCACACTGCCCATTCGGCATTGCAGTCATCAGAAGCCTTCCCCTCAGTGGGGCAGGCTTGCTATCATCGCAAGTACGATCTGCCTGTCCAAGATAGGCAGATCGTATGTTTTTTTAATTACCTTACAACCATCGCAACACAAAAGTCTTGCGATGGTTGTAAGGTGTGTGCCCAGCATAAGGGTGTAGAGAGAATTGATGATTCCTGTTGAATCACATTTTCAGACTCCATTTTGTCAATAAGTTTGATCTTATAATAATAAAACCACTGCACTATGTGAATGTAAAAAATTGTGAAAACACTTCCCAATATCGTGAACCAAGTGACACTGTGCTGAAATAAATTAAATGTGTGCATCCCTCCTCCTAGATCCAAAATCACAATCTCCTTGCTCTTCATCTTCATCTTCGGCTATCTTTGGCCCCAGCTACTCTCCCTGTCGCCCGGGAGTCTCCTGCTCCCGGCCGCCGAGGAGAGAAACAACGCAGTATCTTTTTTTTCTTTATCCTGACACGAGCGATGTCAGAATAGAAGAAAAAAAAAAATTCCCATTGAAAAGCATTGGTACTTTACTATTGGCTATTTCAATTTGCAATAGCCAATAGTAAACTAGCATTGTACCCGCCCTCTGCTGCAGTTCTCCATCAGGTCCATCCAGCAGAGGGCGGGTACAATGCTAGTTTACTATTGGCTTTTGGAAATTTAAATAGCCAATAGGAATGTAGCAATGCATTTCAATGGGAATTTTTTTTTTTTGTTTTATATTCTGACATCGCTCCGTGTCAGAATAAAGAAAAAAAAAGACACAGCAGTGTTTCTCTCCTTGGCGGCCGGGAGCGGGAGGCTCCCAGAGCGCCCGGGAGAGGTTTTTTTTGTTTGTTTTTTACAGCAGCAGAGCCGTCGGACAATAGGAAACTATTGGGTGGAGCTAGCTGTCACTGCTGGTTCCGCACAATCATTTTCTATTTACTTTTTTAAATTTTTTTCACTCTTTTTCTGTTCTGCTCGGTACCTCTGAGGGACCGAGCAGAACAGCCGAGCCGAATGCCGCTCAGATGTTGGATCGGCTGAGTCGAACTCCTTCTGCACTTCGGGTCGGCCAAACTTGCTGAGCATGTTCGGCCGACCCGAAACCACGCAAAGCAAGCCGATGTACGGCTGATTTCAGCCGTACCAGCCTGAAGTGAATAGCCGAACAGTGTTCGGCTCACTTCACTTCAGGTCGGTCATTCACTCGGCTGCCTACAGCAGCTTAGTGAATAGACCCCATAGTGTTTTAAAGCGTCGTCTATGGACTTTTTTGGGGTACTAAATTTTGTTGCAGTTTCACGGATGCACACAACCTGGGCATGTTGGGTATCCATTTACTTGTTGTAACCTCATCTTTTATATTTTATAAAAAAATGGGTATTGAATTGTGTTTTGGGGCACTTAAGGGCATTCTTCACTACATTTTGGGGTTTGATAATACGTTGCGCTAATATCGTGCAACGTAAAAATTTAAAACTGCCAAAATTGTATTTTACAGGGGTCTTGGCTTTCAGAAAATATAGAATGTGTGGGGGGCTGAAGTAATTTTCAGGCCTATAATGTGGATTATATCATGGGTACAAAAAACGAAAAAAAGGGCTCGGCCACTAAGGGGTTAATTTGACACATTTTCATGTGAATTGTGTTTACCAGAACTCACAAGTCCCCCCCCCCCCCCTCCAGTCTCTTTATCTCGTCTGGGTATCCTTCATCTACCTCATTGAAGAGCTGCCTCTGTCCTGTAATCTTTAATTGGCCTCACTTCCTTTATATTAAAAACCAGTGTTTACCAGCTCTCGATATCCCGATCTGCCTCACCTGTAAAACCAGTACAGTTCTCGCTCTCCTCCAGGCTACAGGGCAGAACTAGCTCATTCGCATAGAGTTTACAGAAGCAGGAATAATATAAGATCAGTATGCCGCAAGGTTGTGTCTATAATCTGGAAGCAGCAGAGTGTTGTAATGCGTTAGCCATGGACAAAAGTTGAAGTTCGAATTTAGGGGGATACTATATTTTGGCTAACTAAATATATTGTAGTGAAATCTTTCATCGCACGTTGGTCTCTTCTCCCAGTAGATTACTTCAAAAGCGTCCACTACAATTTGGATGCACATAATATTGATGAGTTAGAACATTTTGGTGGAGATTTATTTAGGGATGTTCAGACACCAGTTCAGATACCAGTGCTGATACTTGGCATTTTCACGAGAACTACCAGGGTTGCAGCTGGTAGCTAGACCCTGGCGCTCCACCGCTGTCCTGAAATTATTAGTCTGTATTGTTTTTTAAGAGAAACTGTCACATTAAAAAAAGGTACCAGTAATTGGTATCTGTGAGTACTTGGACGTTGAAATTATAGCTAATTTGCCTACAAACGTCAGGTGGTCATAATAATCTGGCCACTCAGTGTATATACACCATACTTTAAAACAGGGATGCACAAATCCCAGGAGCCACATGGTCAATGCTCCTTAAAGTGACATTAAAGGATAATCCCCCCAATGCTGCTGTAAGGACTTAAATTATGTGATGCCTCTTGATCCGAACATCTTCCTTCCATTTGTTTTCAGCAGTCCCTCCAATGCTGGTGACGGACCCTGCTCCAGCGCAGACTGCTATTTGTGTCCCACAGAGTCTGTCCTGTGTCCACGCGCCTGGTTGCTCGCCATTTGCAGGCAAAATTAAAAATCCATAGGGCAGGGCTGTGCTACATGGCAGTACAGGGTACGGTCAATACACCTGCGCCGCTGGAGGAAGAGGAGCATTCACTGAAAGTTATGTATAGCGGGGGGGTGATGGGGTTCAGATTGGAGGGGTAATCCATTCTCCCAAATTCACCTGAGAAAGTGGAGTTACCCTTTAATAAGCAAAAGAGTCACCGGCACCCCAACAGTGATATAACTAAATCTTTTACTGATGCAAGTCTATCATATCACAAAGCAAACAATGTCTCGGGGGCTGCATAGGGCCCTTTCATCATACAAAAAATGTGATGTTATTATTTTATCACAGGATGAGTGCATTTTTGGCGTGAACCAATCTTTGTTAATCTTCCCCTGTGTATCAATATCGAAACAAAAATCCCTGGGACTGCAAATGTTGGTATACCAGGAATTTTTGTTTTTATTATCAATCTCTTTTATTGAGATTTTTTCTTTAATTTAGTTTTTGACATTTTGGACATGGTGACAAAATTTGTGTGCAATTTGCAAGTGCTCTTGATTTTCAGTTGGTGGTTGTAAGTGTTTGTTTACATACACAAGAAAGCAGCATTTACTGTGTTTTCTTTATGTCACAAGTAGCTTGTGCAAACGTTTATTATATAATTTTGTTTTAATAGCCTGCAGTATCAGCAGCATATCCCTCTGTGTGCCACGGGTGAAGAAGGATGAACAGCATCTGTACAGAGTGCATTTCAAAAAAGACATACTGGTTTATCTGGAGGGAACCTGGTACAGCTAGATCATAGATGTACTGAACTTTCTACTTGGAGGCGGAGCTGGGGACAGGAGGGAGGAGCCAGACAGTATATAATGTCACACTCTGGTCCTTTACAGACTATGGCATCCTTTAGGAGGTAACAGCGAAGGAGAGGTGATCTTACCTGTTCTGCTGCTGTCTTCTCATTGAGAGGCTGCACATTCCATCCTCTGAACTTCTCCTGTGCTACCTTCTAGACACTACCCAACCTGCCACCATGTCTTCCCAGGTAAGATGATTTATTAAACTTTTGTATGAAAACACTATTTTTTTTTTTTGCTAGATGTCAGATAATTATTTGTATCACAGTTTGTGTCAATTATTTACTATAATTTTTCTTTACGGTTTAGCTAATTGCTTTTAATTTACTATTCACAGTTTAATTTACTATTCACAGTATAAATTATTGATTTCACTGTCGGCAAAATAATTATTATAAAAACTGAAAACTTGAAGTTTGGCTCACTGGCTTGCTCAGACAACATTTTCTTTGATTTTTCCTTAAATGTGAGGATTTTTTAAAATATTTTTGGAGAGTGCATTTAGAGCAGCTTAGCCTTTTTCAATAATGTTCTTTATATTTTCTTGCCCTTTTTTGGTGTATTTGATCGATATTTGATCGTGAACTGTTGTGTTTAATTTAATTTGACCCTTTTCAATGTCTTTTTTTTCTTCTGAGAGAAAAAAATGTAAAGTAATGAGGCTAATAAGGGGCTGTTTGTTAGGCAAAAAAAAGTCCAGAATAGTTGAAAGGACCTATTTTAATCTCGGGAGCCAGTTAAAGCCAAGTGCACCCTTAAAAATAACTAGAAAACACTTACTTTTGCCTTTCCCGTTGGCTCCAATGCATTTTGTCAAAAATGGTGAAATTTCACAGAAGATTTGGCTAATAAAAAACTCTCAATTTTGTTAATCCCTACTAATAAATGGCCAAAAGGAAAGAATAAAAGGCAGACGTGTGTGGGGGGCTTAACTTTTAAAGGGATAGTAGAGATTAGTATATAATGTCATCCTCCTATATCTTTGCATGTGCTAGTCATTTCACACATGTGTGTATGTATGTATATTTATGTATGCATGATTTATATATATATATACTGTGTGTATATATATAGATAGATAGATATATATATATATCTATCTATCTATAT
>NW_017306785.1:449922-532921 GCF_000935625.1 Nanorana parkeri | reverse complement strand
TATATATATACATACACACATGTAATGATATATGATTACATACAATGTGTGGGTTTTCATGTGTGTATTCATATTGTAGGTGGCAAGTTCTCTTTAATGACTTGCATGCACGGAATTGTTGCATTGTCGAAATATAACAAGTAAAACAAGTTCTGACACTTACTTTAATTAAACGATGCAGCCAGAGCTGAGCATATAATAGAGAAAAAGAGGCAAGTCTAACTGGATTTTATTGGACATATGCCTTGGCTAGAATATGGCAACGTTTACAATCAATTTTTCCAAAATGCTCACAGATACAGAGGTGATTGCTTTAAAGTGAATCAACTGCTTGTTCAAAATATGTAAATAAGTTTGTGTGCATGGCCTGGGAACAGATTCACTTAAAGCTCACCTGTTGGTAAAAGTTCTGATAGAATTTGGTTTTATAAACATTATATGTATTACTGAGTTGCTATCCGTGTGGGAAACTATTTTATTTGATAGTATACTTCATACATTTCATCTCTCCCTAGTTCTCTGGATGTGTTTTTAGCAAGTTTAGTGCATACCTAGATATTGATGTAAAATAATATTTCTCTATGTTTCCCTGTGCTTATGCAGAAGCCTCCAGATATCTACTCCATCCCTGATACAGATCAGGCAGTAACTCAAAACGAGCAAGATAAAAAACCAAAGAAATCCAAGAAAAATGACAAGAAAGTGGAAAGCCTGAAAAAGGAACTTGAAATTGTAAGTTAAATGAGAAACTGATATTTCAGACATGAAGAAATGTTGGAATTTCAGGAGACGTAAATTGGTCATATACTGTGATTCAGCTCACGGCCAAGTTGACCTCACACATGTTTGGACTTTGAGAATATAGTGTAGATGATTTGCCTTCATTCCAATAGAGAGACACCATCTTAAAATAAAATCTATAATCATTTGATTCAAAGCAAAAATATGGCGCTTAAGTGTTTAGTGATGAGGCAAACTATGTTTTACACGTGTTGGACTGTTGTGTTTTTTTGTATTGTACCTATGATGAACAACATGATACATGGCCAAAGCTCAGCATTATAACATCGAGATTTCCTAATCTTATAACTGAATATTCTCTGACTGCAAGCAGACTATATTGCAGTAATTTCCTTTTTAAAAGGGTCACCTTTAACTTCTTGGCTGTTGGTTTGTAGGACAAGTATATTGTTTATATTGTATTGTATTGTAAAAAAAAACTTCAGTTAATCTTCCTAATTTTTTTTTTACTATTCTGAAAAAGTAGTATTGAGAAATAGACAACAATGATCTTAACTTGACTACAATTTATGTTTCAGACGGACCACACGTTAAGCGTAGATGAACTGCAGAAGAAATACTTAGTGGACATTAACCAGGTAAACCTCAAGGAGAAACATGTTGGATTTTTTTTTATCCTGAGCGTAGGTTTTTGCAGTAATTGATTATTATTATTATACAGGATTTATATAGCGCCAACAGTTTGTGCAGTGCTTTACAATATAAGGAAGACATGACAATTACAATACAAATCAAGACAAGATGGTGGGAAGAGCCCTGCCTGTGAGGGTTTAAATTAAAAAGGGAGGGGGAAGTGATACATGAGGAGGTAGCTGTGTGGGGATGAATTGTTTGAAAACGTGATAGTTCAGTGATTAGTTTGAGGCAGGATAGGCTTCCCTGAAGAAATTAGTCTTTAGAGATTGCAAACTAAAGGCAGTGAGGGTAGGATGGGGGAGGGATGGGAGGGAAGGCATTTAGAAGAGCGGAGGGGATGAGACAAGGTATAGCCAGGGGCAGAGTTGTGGATGGCTTTGTAAGTGGTTCTTAATATTTTGAATGTTATCCTTTGGGCGATTGAAAGCCAGTGGAGGGATTGGCAGAGGGGGGTTGCAGACACTGAGCGGTTGGTTAGGTGGATGAGTCTAGCAATAGCATTCATGATATACTGAAGGGGGGACAGCCTGTGTAGAGGTAGGCCTAGGCTAATGAGGAGGGAGTTGCAATAGTCAAGATGAGAGATAACAAGTGAGCAGGTGAGTAGTTTTGTGATTTCATTGGTGAGGAAGGGGAGTATTTTGGAGATGTTACGAAGGTGAAGGTGGCAGGATTTGGATAGTGATTGGATGTGGGGCAGAAAAGTGAGGTCGGAGTCAAGGATCCCACCTAACACCTTGGCATGTGGGAAGGAATGGATAGTTGCCTTTTCGATCTCAAGGGAAAATTTGGGGGAAGATGCATGGGAGGGAGGAAAAATTATGAGCTCAGTTTTTGAAACATTGAATTTTGAGAAGTGTTGTGACATCCAGACTGATATGTCAGTTAGTAGATTAGAGCATTAGAAAACTTAGCATTAGAAAATATTAGTTTTTTTCATAGTACTTTGAAATCTGTGATATTAGCTTTTAAATGTATTTGCTCTACAACAGTTGGCAAATTATTGTCAAAAATTATGATAAACAATTGAGTTGTAAGAATTTACATCCCTGTTTTTTGCTGGCTTGCAGAGGCTAGGCAATAATTCATACTGACCAACTGAAATAATATTTAATTGCACTGCTGTCTGTGTTACAGTATTTTATTTTGATACATATGTTTGCTGTTTTTTTTGTAGGGCCATAGCACTGCCACCGCAGAGGAGATTCTTGCTCGGGATGGACCTAACAAACTTTCTCCTCCAAAAGGAACCCCTGAAATTGTCAAATTTCTAATGCTTATGGCAGGTGGATTTTCCATTGTGTTCTGGATCGCATCTGCTTTGTGTTTCCTTGCCTATGGTCTACAAGCAGCACAGGATCCTAATGTTGCTAAAGACAATGTAAGCATAATGTAATTTTAAGATTGTTTATGCCTGCTGTTTTAGAAATGCCCCACTATTTTTCTCTAAATCATAAACATGCTTTGTTTCCAGCTCTGGTTGGCCCTTATCCTAATTGCTGTGGTAGTGATGACTGCCCTCTTTGCATATTACCAGGAAGCCAAAAGTACAAACATTATGGCCGGCTTTAAGAACATGGTTCCTCAGGTAAGGAAGGCCACATGTTTAGTTAACTGATTTCTAAAATATACCACTGATACACTGAGGTAGCCTTTGTTCCTAACTTGCAACTCTCTCATTCTAGCAAGCCCTTGTTCTTCGGGATGGAAAACGCATAGAACTACTAGCGGAGAAGCTTGTTGTAGGTGACATTGTTCATGTAAAAGGAGGAGACAAACTCCCAGCTGACTTGCGCATACTGGAGAGCCACGGTTGCAAGGTGAGAAGCAGGGACATTTGCAGAATGGTGGGAAGATCTATGGCTTCTTAGTTCTCAAGATGAAGCATGTATAAATCAGAAACAACCATTAATGACCAAAATAATTTATTATTCTCGATACACAGGTTGACAACTCATCACTGACTGGTGAGTCAGAAGCACAACCTCGAGGTGTAGATTGCACAGATGAGAATCCACTAGAAACCAAGAACCTTGGGTTTTACTCTACCACGTGCTTGGAAGGTAAGATTTAGGCTTCTATACAAACCTGGCATTCGGGATAAAAACACACATTAGCTAAATGTCAGCACTTAAAGGTAGCATTTGAGTGTTCAAACTATGTAACAAAACATGCTCTAAGAAATTGTTTCTCACCTACAGGGACGGCATCTGGAATCGTCATAAACACAGGTGACCATACAGTGATTGGACGTATTGCTTCTCTGGCCTCACAAGTTGGAGATCAGAAGACACCCATAGCTCTGGAGATTGAGCACTTTGTCCATCTAATCAGTGGTCTTGCAGTGGGTGTTGGAGTAATTTTCTTTATAATTTCCATCTCTATGGGATACAGTGCTCTCAATGCCGTTATATTCTGCATTGGTATTGTGGTGGCCTATGTGCCTGAAGGTCTACTGGCTACTGTCACTGTAAGTATGGGTACTGATTCTTATTAATCCAAACACTTACTTGATTCAGATTTTAGAATTTTTGTGATAACCATTAATGCCCTTCTTCCTAGGTCTGCTTGTCACTTACTGCAAAACGTATGGCAAGGAAAAATTGTTTAGTTAAGAACCTGGAGGCTGTAGAAACACTTGGATCTACCTCGGTCATCTGCTCTGACAAGACTGGCACCCTGACACAGAACCGCATGACTGTGGCGCATATGTGGTTTGATAAAATTATTCACAATGCGGACACCAGTGAGGATGGCACTGGTAAGGCTCCTCACAATTTCTACTTTTATTACTTTTACATACTATATCCGCAATACGTGTTTAGATAAACATGAAAATGAGCAATGTGTAATTGTTCTTAACTATTTATTTCTCTAGGAGAAATGTTTGATCAGAGCTCACCTACCTGGCAAGCATTAGGTAGAATCGCCACCCTGTGCAACAGGGCAGAATTCTGTGCAAATCAAGAGGACGTTCCCATCAGCAAAGTAAGTACAATAAGCAATATACATGGAACATGTTCAAATATAGCACATACACATTTCTGCTTAATAATAATAATAATAATAACAATAATATGATAATGTATCATGAATCGTATGTGACTATCATTATTATAATAATCATGCTATGATTATCAAGTGTGTACCTCTGGTTGTTCTTCCATGGTACTACCATCAGACACTTAGGGGGTGATTTACTAACCTAAACAGACGCACGCACCAGGTGCGTGTGATTTTAACACAGCAAAACGTATTTATCAACCAAAAAGTCTCTAAAAGCATATTTCCACTAATGCCATATATGGAAAAATCATGCACATGATGCATATATAATGCTGCTTCACAGTTTAGACAAAAATGGTTAGCTCATGCATTTACATTCCTGCATTCATCAACGCAAGCAACACAACATAGAGCTAATTTACACAACATCACCTTGCAATTCATGCAGGGCTTTGCACAACACACCTGCTGCGTGTGTACACACTACAAAGGTGTCTAGATTCCACCAATAGATCATGCTGGAAGGGAACACACTACAGAGGTGTATACTTGTTCGTGGCGTGTTTATAAGGTTAGTAAATCAACCCCTTAGTGTAAAGAATGCAGATTTACTTTCTACTTTTCCTATTTAGAAAACAGTCAATGGTGATGCCTCAGAAGCAGCTTTGTTGAAATTTACGGAGCAGATCTTTGGGGACGTGTTAGAAATTAGAAAAAGAAATAAAAAAGCGTTGGAGATTCCATTCAACTCCAGCAATAAGTACCAGGTACGTGGTTAAGCCAATATAAAAATTCTACTTTTTAAGCTCCCTTCCTCATATTTTTTTATTATTCAGTTTTTGTCATTCCTTTATCTCTCACTATCTCATCTGTCATTATTACTTAGCATTATTTCCCAAACTTTCACCACTTCTCATTTCTCTTGACTCCTCTCTATGACATCATCCATTTTCAGTCCTCATCATTTAATTTCAACTTGTCTTTAGTCCAAATGTTCAGTTTGATTATTTATTCAATCACCTAGGTTTCTATTCACGCCCCAGAAGATCTTGCTGAGCAAGGCTACTTGCTGGTAATGAAAGGGGCACCGGAGCGCATCTTGGACAGATGTAGCACCATCATGATTGGAGGACAGGAATGGCCACTGGATGATGAAATGAAAGACCATTTTCAGGAAGCATATTTAGCTCTGGGAAGTCTAGGAGAAAGAGTTCTTGGTAAGCTCACAAACTTAAATTATGGTGGAAGTTTGATGGGTTTCTTTGAGAGATGTTCTACTTTATAAACATTTTCTGTTGACTATTTACATGTTTGCCTATCTGCAAAAATGTGGTGTTCTTCAAAGACCATTTCTTTTTATTCTACAGGGTTTTGCCAATTAGCACTTCCATCTTCAGCTTATGGACCTGGTTATCCATTTGATGCAGAAAGTGAAAATTTCCCACTAAATGATCTATGCTTTGTTGGTCTCATCTCTATGATTGATCCACCTCGTTCCAGCGTTCCTGATGCCGTCATGAAGTGCCGCAGTTCTGGAATTAAGGTATTGATAAATCATCTGGAATATCACGAATAGTTTTAAGCATTTGAAGCCTGCCACATTTCGTATCATTTAGCACTTTCATGATAGCCATTAAACCTATAACAATCTTTTAGTGTTTTTGTAAAATATCTGTGAAAACATAATACTATCATGTGTTCCTAACAGGTTATCATGGTGACTGGTGACCATCCAATTACTGCAAAAGCTATTGCCAAATGCGTAGGCATTATCTCAGCTAACAGCGAGACAGTAGATGACATTGCAAAAAGGCTTGGAGTCCCAATTGAAAGAGTAAATCCAAGGTGAGTACATCTTATTATCTCTTTCTAATCTAACACCTGATTTTACTTTTCCCAACATACATCTAATATTATTGCAACTTGCAGAGATGCCAAGGCAGCCGTGGTGAATGGAGGAGAAATAATTGACATGACTTCTGATGAGTTGGATGACATCTTAAAACATCACGAAGAAATTGTGTTTGCAAGAACATCACCACAGCAGAAGCTTCTCATTGTTGAAGGATGTCAGAGACTAGTAAGTTGGAAAAGAAAGCAAAAGAAAACTGAAAAAGGGGATGGCATGGGTGGGGAGCAAAAAACAAGTGAAATCAAGACCACGTTAAGTTATATATATATAGATAGATAGATATATCTATATATATTAGAGCTGTGTTATCTCAAAGAGCCCTCCTAGTGCTTATGTTGGACAATAGAATGATGGCCATATATTGCGGAGACGTACTATGGCATATGTTTTTTTCATTTTGCTTTGGCATACACTTCAAACACACACACACAGTGAGCTTTAAGGCAGAGGAGAACCACATGTAGCTCCGGAGCCACAATTGTTTCTATGTTGGAATTTATGAGTGATTTAAGAAAGTAGGTAAGGCATTGCTTAATAGTGTAACCTATAATTTTCAGGGAGCTATTGTGGCTGTTACTGGAGATGGAGTAAATGACTCCCCAGCGTTAAAGAAAGCAGATATTGGTGTTGCCATGGGAATTGCTGGATCAGATGCTGCCAAACACGCTGCAGACATGATTTTGCTGGATGATAACTTTGCTTCAATTGTGACTGGTGTAGAAGAAGGTAAGATAAGGGTTTATTAATATCAAAATCAGAAAAAAAAATAAAAAATGCTCAAATCTTTCTCATTCCAATGAAATTCATTATTTGATGACAGCCCTTCAGCGCTTACTACTCTCAATGAGTTACAATTTCCATACAGTAAATTCAACCTGTTAAACTATTTCTAATGCTTATGGTTTAATGGCTTCCTTCCGTGAACTCATTGCTTGTCTTTTCTTACAGGACGCCTGATATTCGACAACTTGAAGAAGTCAATTTCCTATACAGTAACTAAGAACATTCCCGAGATGATCCCCTTTATCGTCTATGTGATTCTCAGCTGCCCGTTGCCTGTAGGAACCATCACCATTCTCTTCATTGAATTGGGCACTGACATTGTAAGTAAATGGAAAAAAAACCTAACGTGGTCATACTGAGAGTGATAATTGGGTGTTCTTTCTCTAATGTTACAACTTTCCTCAAATTTCCTCAGATCCCATCAATTGCTCTGGCTTATGAAAAGGCAGAAAATGATATTATGACAAGAAAACCACGAAACCCTCACAAAGATCGATTGGTGAACATAAAGTTGCTTTCCTATTCCTATTTTCACATAGGTAAGCCCAAGTAATGGGACCCACTTTGTAAACAATATAATGATGCTTCAAAAGGTTCTATTAGAGAAAAAGAAATAGCAACAAGAACAAGCCCACTCAGTACCCATAGGTGCAGTTGCATTTGCTACCCTTTTTTTACCACTATTGACATTCTTTGTGTCTTTGTACCTTAAAACCCTCAAATCTAAAAATATCTTCAAAATAGAAATATGTATGACAGCATCTTCCAGTACTATTCCAGTGGATATACTTTATATTGATTCTGATAGTTGCTGGTGCTCATAAAAGACAGAAAATGAGCAGAGAAACCCTAAAACAGAATACTAGAATGTTTTGTCTGCAACCTTCCTCAGTAACTCAGTAACTCATAACTCACTCATCTTCGCTCACAGCTGCCATGGAAACATACGCCGGGTTTGTGAATTATTTTACCATCATGGCTGAGCAGGGATTCCTTCCTATAAACACTATTAATCTTCGAGTCAACTGGGAGGACAAGACTATCAATGAACTAGAGGATAGTTATGGACAAGAATGGGTGAGGAACAAAACAATTTAATAATATGGTTAATAAACAAAGTCAACAAAAACCAAAATAAGTCAAAAAACTAATGAGCATATGGTTGAACGGACATTTTTCTAAATTAAAAGACTTGTTTGGGAAGTTCACATTCTCTAAGTCCTAGGAAACCTAGGGGAGTACATATTAAAAAAAATTGCATAGCTATTCATCTGGAGAAACTGCATGTACAATCGATCTGTGTGAATAAAACAGCTGTTTCAAAAATGGGACGTAAGTCAATCTTCTTAAAAGAGAACTATGGGGTAAGTGTTTTTGCCCATAGTTCTCTTAAGGGTCACGGGAGGACATATACTAGCGTCCTCCCATGACCCAAAGCTCAGTATATCATGAACTTCAGCTCGTGGTATACTGAGACCGCCACTGCAGGGACAGATCCCGACAATGCTGTTGAGATACACCCAGCTGCCTGAATGACAGCTGGCTCTGCCTATCTAAAGGATAGGCAGAGCCAGCTGTACCCGCCCCTCCCCCGTCCGTTCCACCAGTCAGCACTGAAGGATCGGAGCGGGGAGGGGGGAGTCCCTGCGGGGAGCCATGAGTGACAGTCAAGGCTCTCTGCAGGGAGACGATCGAGAAGTGAGCGAGCAACCGTATGTGTTCGCTCACTTCCCGATCTATTGAGCCGGCGTGTGACAGTTTCACTGTCACACGTCGGCTCGAACTATGAGGATGAGTAATTTTCACTCACCTCATAATTCTCCTTTAAGGCTATTTTCTCCTCTGGTCGAGTGTTCATTGAATATTAGTAGTGAATTGGGAAAATACCACATTATGGCCAATAGATGGAGCTCAGGATCATAGGAAATAAAAATATCTTGGTGATAAGAGATACAATGTAACATTTCTAGAGAGCACTGGAGGGAATTAGTGGATAAATGTAACCATTGCTACTACGTGGGTTCAATAAATGCAGCTTGACACACCTGGGCCCCAGTGCAAGATAAGTGGAAACAGGCCTGTGCCCCTGTATTCAGGAACTGGAGTGCAATGTACACTTCCTGTCACCACTGGGGAGCTTCCAATGTTGTTTTTCCCCAGTGGACATATTCAAGCAGTTTGCTAATTATTATTTACAGTTATTTACAGTTTACTTATTCAAGGTGATGGTGATAGAGAGGATTTCTGGATATATCATAGGAGGCTCCATGGGCCCTCTTGGAGAGCAGGGCCCTGCAATCGGTCCTGCCCCCATTTATACACCACTGCCTAATAACATATATTGTAACAATGAAAGATAAAAGAGTAAAAATGAACACCATGAAAATGTGCTTTTTTTCATAGACATACAGACAGCGCTTGTGTCAGGAGTGGTATTGCTACTCAGGGTTCTTCATTAGTATTGTTGTCTGCCAGATGATGAACACGGTCATTCGAAAGACAAGGAGAAACACCCTGTTTACACGCAACTTCTTCAGGTAATAGTTGTGCATAGAGACTGGTCTGTGTGTGCTCTTCAGTGGGAATGACAATATTAGCCAATAGATTGCATGTTCCACATCTTCAGTCACTGAGCAATCACAAACTGCTGCTTCCCAAGTCCATAGCTGCCTCCAGATAATTTATTGAAGTGTGTAATAGGCAACTGCGCCTCAAACAATCCATTTCAATAAAGGAAAACTTGCAGTTTAGGTTTTTTTTTTTTGGTGGGTGATATAAATACTAATAATAAAGTTCTTGTCTATCTGTCTCTTATTGTGTATTAGCCAGCCAAAGCTGTATCATCTACAAGGCAATATAGGCAGTGAGCCAGTGCAAGGTGGATGTCCACTGGCCCAGCTGCAAACCAAGAGCTAGTGCAATTGGTCAAGGCTGTCACTTTACAAAGGCAGTTGGTGTATGATAGGAAGGGCCCGTGCCAGTGCAGACAATGCAAATGGGTGGCCTAAGCTGCTACACTGCCTAGCTCCTTATTCAGATTTAATCCAGTTTATCAGCTGTTACTACTTGATCAATAACTTATATTAATTCCCTGTGCTTATCTTCTATAAAAATGAGGATGCAGACCAGCAAGCCCTATCTTTACACTCATTCTTTTGTTCACAGGAATAAAGTCATCTTTTATGGATTACTGTCACAAGTGGCTATTGGGGCATTTCTGTGTTACATCCCTGGCATGGATGATGCCCTGCATTTTATGCCTATTCGGTGAGTACCAGACTATACAAGGTTTTACATGTTCGGAGCCTGTAGTCACCAAAACCTTTTCCACTTATCATGTGCTGTCCTTGGACTTAGACTTTGTACATGTTTTGACTTTAATATGTTTTACCCTTTTACAGCGTTCAGTATTGGTTTGTGGGAATTCAATATACGATCATGATCTTGGTTTATGATGAACTGAGAAAACTGCTCATGAGGAAGTACCCTGGAAGTAAGTATCACACAAACAGTTATATAGTTTCATAAAATATACCAAACTATAGTCATTACACCTTATCACTAGTACAGATGTTTAGGGCTGATGCCTATTAACAAGGTCATGCAAGCAGCAGTAATGATGTCTACAGTACACTATATTACCAAAAGTATTGGGACGCCTGCCTTTACACACACATGAACTTTAATGGCATCCCAGTCTTAGTCCGATGGGCTCAATATTGAGTTGGCCCACCCTTTGCACCTGTAACAGCTTCAACTCTTCTGGGAAGGCGTCCACAAGGTTTAGGATTGTGTCTATGGGAATATTTAACCATTCATCCAGAAGCGCATTTGTGAGGTCAGGTACTCATGTTGGACGAGAAGGCCTGGCTCGCAGTTTCTGCTCTAATTCATCCCAAAGGTGTTCTATCGGGTTGAAGTCAGGACTCTGTGCAGGCCAGTCAAGTTCCTCCACCCCAAACTCGCTCATCCATGTCTTTATGGACCTTGCTTTCTGCACTGGTGTGCAGTCATGTTGGAACAGGAAGGGGCCATCCCCAAACTGTTCCCACAAAGCTGGGAGCATGAAATTGTCCAAAATGTTTTGCTATGCAGATGCCTTAAGAATTTCCTTCACTGGAACTAAGTGGACAAGCCCAACCCCTGAATAACAACCCCACACCATAATCCCCCCTCCACCAAACTTTACACTTGGCACAATGCAGTCAGGCAAGTACCGTTCTCCTGCCAAACGCCAAACCAAGACAGGTCCATCGGATTGCCAGACAGAGAAGCGTGATTCGTCACTCCAGAGAACACGTTTCCACTTCTCTAGTCCATGGCGGCGTGCTTTACCACATGCACCCAACGCTTTGCATTGTACTTGGTGATGTAAGGCTTGGATGCAGCTGCTCGGCCATGGAAACCCATTCCATGAAGCTCTCTACTCACTGCTGTTGTGCCAATCTGAAGGCCACATGAAGTTTGGAGGTCTGTAGCTATTGACTCTGCAGACAGTTGGAGACGTCTGCGCACTGTACACTTCAGCATGAGCTGACCCAGCTCTGTCATTTTACGTGGCCTACCACTTCGTGGCTGAGTTGCTGTTGTTCCCAGTTGCTTCCACTTTGTTATAATACCACTAACAGTTGACCGCGGAATATTTAGTAGCAAGGACATTTCACGGAACACCTGAATCCAATGATTTGGAGGGGTGTCCCAATACTTTTTGGTAATATAGTGTATATTAACACATAGCAACTAATTCACTATGAAACAAGACACCCTACTGTGTAGGTTCTGATAGCAGCAGTCATTCTAGCTCTTGTTGGCAACATACACCAAATCATTGGGGCAACAACTTGGTAAAAAAGGTTCAGTTTCATTGCTTAGAACTAGTACACAAGTCAGGGAATTCCTGCTTCCATCATGGTATCTCCTGGGAGTCCTGCTTTATGACAGCTACATACCTCAAACTCACAAATGTGTCATTTTAACAACCCATCTTCTGGAAAACTTGTGCTATCAACAAACAGAAAGTATCAAGTGCAGTTTTATGCTGGCCACACACAATACATCTCTCTTGAGATCTACCAAAAACTATGTAATGTTATCAACAACCATAGTTACATAGTATTTGAGGTTGAATAAAGACGCAGGTCCATCAAGACAGATTAGGAACTAGTTGCCTGTTTATACTGTATAACAGTAGTACTTCATAAAAGTAATAGTCTTCATCCTTGTTGGTTCTGGTTGTAATGACCAGTCCCCCGAAGCTGCTATTCTTAACGGTCTTCAGCTGTTCTTGTAGCTACCCCTCTCACCAACATAATTACATTCAATGCAAGACCAGAGGCCTGGGCAGTGGGGGTTGGAGTGATTTAATTGTGTTAGTACTGCTAAAGTGTTCTCCTCTAATATTCATTAAAATAATTATAACTTGATCCATAGCAAACAATATAGTGAATAGTGATAGGATTCAAAACTGTGTTATGTAAATATTGCTGATTATTAACTGCTTCCTCTTTTTTGCAGGTTGGGTGGATGAAGAATTTTACTATTAAGTTTCCAGTCATTACAATTCAAGATCGCTCACTTTTCACTTTGCCTTTTGGATTTGTCTTAAATCCCCTATTGTTTGTTGTCCTTCTGTCCATACTGTACATATGTAAATAACAGAGCTATATAAAGTTTTAAATAAATATAAAAAATATGGCCTTTTGTTTGTATTTTATGTGTGTGCGTGTGTGTGTGTGTGTGTGGATAGATAGATAGATAGATAGATAGATAGATAGATAGATAGATAGATAGATAGATAGATACACACACACACATATACACATACACACACTGTATATACGTACATTTATTGCAATTGAAAATACTGAATGGTGCTTGTGGCCTGTGCTAATGAATTAAAGTGACTCAGTTATAAGGACAGATATAAAGTGCAAGAACCAAGAGGTGCAATACATGTGGATATCTAATATTCTAATCTAACATAGCTTCAACACTTCCTGATAGGGTCAAAACTCTCACAAAGTCCTAATGACCTGGGTTGTAACTACAGATCATGGGGCCCCATAGAAAAGCTTTGCAGATACACCCCTCACACAACCAGCTTTTGGTGGCCCACCCCTCAGTTGAAACCTATGCAGCACATACAATTTTGCATAACTAACAACAAGCCTTTTTATATTGATGGCCAGTACAAAATGCTCCCATTGCATGAGTGGTCCCTGTAGATATATATATATATATATATATGGCCGTCAGCGACTAGTCAATGTTAGGGCAGAACGGAGAGTGGCAAGACAACAGAAGGGCAACAGTGCAGTGTCAGATTCCCCGCATCACCTTTCAACATCTTGTGGAGTCACGAAGCGGCCCAACGAAGTCATCTCGTGGAGTCATCTTGTGGCCCAATGAAATACTGATGGGGTGGTCATAATAATCTGACGACTCAGTGTATTGGTGGTCCATTTACATTCTACCATTATATTTATAGTCTATGTGAATTCCCCTTTTATGTGGAAGGTCATTGTAAATGCCTCTGTTCCAGTTTAAGTGTTTCCATTTATATTGGTGATTAGTAGACATGTTCCCTACTTACATTGGTGTTTAGTGGGGAAGTGTTCCCTTGCATTGGGAGTCAGTGGGAAGAAATTATTTTGTTATGTTGGTGGTCAGTGGGAGGAAGATTTTCCCCTTACATTGAATGCCTATTACTTTGTTGATCAGTGTGTGTAAAAGAATGCTTCTTGCACTGGTAAACAGTGGAAGGAAAAATGCAACATTATGATGGTGGTCAATGGGAAGAAGTATGCCCCCTTACATTGGTAGTCAGTGGGAGGAAAATATCCTTACATTGGTCATTGGGAGGAAGTATGCCCCCTTACATTGGTGGTCATTGGGAGGAAGGATACCCCCCTTACATTGGTGGTCATTGGGAAGAAGAATGCCCCTTACATTGGTGGTAAGTGTAAAGATAAGTGTCCCTTACACTGGTAATCAGTGGGAGGAAAAATCCTTACATTGGAGATCAAAGGGAAGAAGAATGTCCCTTACATTGATGTTCAGTGGGAGAAAGAATACCCTTTACATTGGTTACTAATTGAAAGTGGAATATCCCCTTACATTGGTGGCAAGTGGAAGTAGGAATACCCTTTACATTGGTGGTGAGTGGGAGTAAGAATACCCTTTACATTCATGGTCAATGGGAAGCAGAATGCCCTAAACATTGGTGGTTAGTAGGAAAAAAATTCCCCTTTATATTGGTAGTCAGTAAGAGGATAAAACCCTTACATTAGTGTTCAATGAGAAGACAAAGAATACTCCTTAAATCGGTGGTTAGTGGGAGAAAGAAAAGCCCTTACATTGGTGGTCAGTGGGAAGAAGAATACCCCACTTACCATAATGGTTAGTGAAACATGCCTCCATACATTGGTGATCAGTGGAATGAAGAATACTCCTTACAATGATGATCAGTGGAATGAAGAATACTGCTTACACTGGTAGTCAGTGGAATAATAAAGACCCCTTACACTGATGATCGGTGGAATAAAGAATACCCCTTACACTGGTGATCAGCAATAGCATAGTGGCGATCCGGGCTGGCTGGATCAGGCAGATGCTTGATATATATGTGTGGGGTACAGTTCCAGTGGATGTATGTTTATATAATATGGGGGGGCGGAAAAAAAATGTCTGCCCCGGGCGCCAATAACTCTGGTTACACCACTGGATCTCACTTTTGTTTTATGTCTTGCAGAATGAAAAAGTGGGGACAGTCCAAGGAAGAATAAAAGGTCAACGGAAACAGAGCTAGTAACTCTGGCATGGGGGTGGGGGGTTGTCACCAAGAGGTTAGAGGCATTAAGAGATAAACAAAAGTTAGCAATTACAGGCAGTCCCCGAGTTACAAACATCCGACATACATACGACTCCTACTTACAAATGGAGGCTATTACTGTACAGCAAAGGTAGTTGTAATGTTACTGTGCTTGTGCCGATGAGGAGTGCCAGCCTTTTTGGGTCTGGTTCATAGTACTGTACGTACATTACAGGACGTTGGCTCCTGTTCGATGTGCAGACAAGGGGTGCCCCGCCTCTTCTTGCGGGTCACTGTGAGGTTTTTATTGCTGTCTGTATCCTCATTAGAAAGATTTAATCTCAATTCCTGTCTTTGAGACAACAGGAAGTGAAAAGAAATCTACCCATAGGATGGGAAATTCACTCCTGTAAGAGTTAACATGGGAAAAGGGTGTCTCCACTGAAACTTTATCACCAATCCTTGTTTCCATGACAACCCAAAAATTTTAAACTCCAATTGTCACAGGGACAGAAAGTGAAGTGAAATCTTCTGAACAGGGGCACACACAGCAAAACAAACTTTACAGGTGGGGAACCCTTCCCTATGCTATCCAAAACTAAAAAAAAAATGTTTGCGCTGGAGTTATACTTAAAAATGTACCTGTTCCAACCTACATACAAATTCAACTTAAGAACAAACCTACAGACCCTATCTTGTCCGTAACCCGGGGACTGCCTGTAACTTATTCTACCAAGTTAAGTTCCACCAATACAGATACAGAATTATTACTTTTGGCTGGACCACATCAACCCTTTTAAAGGGAATGAATTATATCACAGCACCATCTTGTGGCAATTTTTAAGTACTAAAAGTAAGAAGAAGAAGAATGGTGGCCCTGTATCTATCCAAGGTTAATGGTGCTTATGATTTGTGAATAATACACCTAAGTAATTCAGAACAAAGTGGAGAAAAAAAACCCATCCAAATTAGTGCAAATAACTCTTTGTGGCAATTACTCTCTTGTATATGCCCACCATCTTTAGGACAAACCCTCACCTCTCCTTTGTCTTGTAGTGTACATCCTGGCGTATTCTCTGCATGCCAAAAATAGAGCCAGGGAAGAAGCAGTGAGGGAGATGGTGGCATCGTCAAACAAAGCAGCATTTGGAGCCTTGACCTGTCCCCGCTAGGGGATTGTGACCCTGACAGGTAAGTGTGTCAAAATGTTGAAGTAGTGTATGTTGTGCATACATGGACATTATGGCAATTGCCCGCTCACCTCATGTGGAATTAAGTTCCGCTTTTAGGTGTCAGCTTAGTTTAATTTGCTACTGTTAGTATTAATGCAGAGGCCATTGGTATGTAAATGTAGGACACAAACTAGCGTCCTTCCGTCACCCTAGGCTCAGTATACCGCAAGCTGTAGCGGTAACTGAGACGCCGCAGCTGAAGCGGATCCCGACAATTGTACTTCAGTGTAAAAATACTAATGGCCGCAGAAGATAATAATAGTAGCAATACATAAAATCTAGCACAGAACAGAGTGCTAGAGAGATATAAAAAAAATGATAGAAGTGTAAAGCCTCTGGGCTAAATTGTTATTTTTTTTAAAGGTCCCAAGGTGGTAAAGAAAAAAACACAGCTCAGACAAGCATATTTGCCTTCATTCTAAGTGGTACCCTGCAGTACCTCATCTTCACCTCAAGATGTCCTCAGTCTTCCAGGTTAAATGATGCCCATTGTCCCTTAACCCTAAGACTCGTCTGTGAATGTCAAAGCCCCACCCCTGAGGGTGCATAACCATAGCACCCCTTGTTCATTCAAAGTGCGATACTGACATCATCACATTAACACTGCTTGCTGCATCATTATGGACTACAAACCAATATAAAACAGTAATTCAAGAATCACTGCGCTAGGTGTGAAAACTAAATAACTAAATAATTAATTCGACCAGCCGCAACTATGTGTGTGAGTGAACTTATTATATCGCAAGTGAGTTGCGCTCGGTCTCGACAAATATAAATAAAATAAAATATGTGTACTCTATAGGACGTGAAGAAGTTACTACGTTCAGATTCTACTGTGAAAAAATTATAAATCTCGGTAGTCACTACCTCGGTAATAATTGTGCAATACAACAATCAGGTGGGGGAAAAGGGTTTTCAATCACCAGCCGGTGTATTGATTAGGTGTTTCTGTGTACTAAGTGTACATGGTTTGTCCAAACAAACCTCTTAGTGATGTGACAATCTATTCAAAGACACCAATCCAAATATAAATGACTCGGTGTCACAGATTGGTCGTGTATAAGAAAAACAAAAACAAATTCTAAAATCCCAATCTCTAAATTGTGACGTATTGTGTATTACATCACTTCCGGTGTCACTCTTACAGTCTCCGGGTCTTTGAGCCAGGAGATGAAGCTGGGGAAGCAGATCTCTGCTTCCTCAGCTTCTTTGGAGTCCACAGGGGACATTAGGGGTCTGAAAGACCCCTGATGTCTCCATAAAGAGGACCTGTCACATCCTATCTGCTATTACATAGGGTGCCTGTTAGCTCTAGGGTTAGCAATGGGGGTAAGTGTAAATAAAAAAAAAATTCTAAAAATTAAAGTCACATACAAGAAAAATAAAAATAAATGCAAATTAGTTGCTTTCTTTAAGTCCCCCGCCCCGCACGTTAACGCACATACATACGTGCCTACGTGCGAAAACGAAAATTGCGCTACACATGTTACATATCACCGCGAACGTCGGAGTGAGAACAATAATTCTAGGGCCATCAATCACTGTTAGCACTAAACTAATGAGCGGTAAAAGCGTTTAAAATATTCCCTATGGGAAATTTTGAGTATTGACTTTTTTTGCGGTTTCACGGCCGAACGCAATTTACATGTTTGGTATCGATTTACCCGGCGTGACCCTGTCTTTCATATTTTACCCAAAAATTGGGTATTATATTATGTTTCTGTGCACTAAATTTTAATTTAGTTTATGTTTTCCTAAAAATACGGGTTTAATAAACATAGTTACATAGTTACATAGTTTTTGAGGTTGAATAAAGACATTAGTCCATCAAGTCCAACCTATAGGATCTCATTCTAGGAGTACCTGTACCACTGTATATTACGGTTCCTTAGAAAATCGTCCAAAAGTTTCTTGAACAATTCCACATTTTTTGCACAAATCACCGCAAATCACCAGTGAGTTCCAGACCCTACTCGCTCTAACTGTAAAGAACCCCCTTCGCCCCTTGTGCTGGAATTTTTTTTCCACCAATTTTAGGTTATGGCTTCTAGTTTTTGTAATGGAGGTAATTTTAAATAGTTTATCGCTAATGTTGCTGTCACCCTTGAACATTTTGTACATGGAAATCATATCCCCCCTTAATCTCCTCACCTCCAATGTGAACATGTTTAAATTTAGTAGCCTTGTCTCGTAGCTTTGGTCCTCCATATCCCTAATTAGTTTGGTTGCCCTCCGCTGGACTTTTTCCAGCTCAAGGACATCTTTTCTTAGTACTGGTGACCAGAACTGGACCTGTTGATGGAATCTCAGCATATATCGAGACGAGGCAATGGTATAATTGAAAAGATTAACAAATGCTTTATTCGTGCACGAGAAACTCAATACAGACAATAACGAGTTTCGGACCGTCCTCCACTCAGTCTTGTAAGAGTCTCAACCCCCCCCCCTTTCCTATCTCGATGTTTTATAGAGTTCCTTAGTACATCCTGTGTAAAGCTGATCTTGCAGTTTTGAAAGCTTGGTTTAACTCGAGAAAGCACACACGTTAGTTATATACAAATTTAAACATATTAATTGGTTCACTTAAGCAAATATTAATTCCACATTTCCCTCCTGTTGAACATTATATGTTTACAGCATAAAAATTCATATTCTCCCTTGTGGGTTTTAGTATAAATTTATCAAGATAAGGGACTATGTGTTATATGGATGTATTTGCTTCATCGTATGGTTCAGTTTGTGGGATTAACTGATACATAGCGTCAGCAATAGCCTTGTCAACTGCCCGGGATACCAGTCCCTTCATGCATGGTACAATGCAGCAGCCAAGACAAACCAGTACTGATAGGATCCCTACAATGGCTATTAAGAACGAGGTTATGTGTGCTGCCCAGCGCCCGAATATACCTTCCATCCAGGAGGTCCACAGATTGGTGATCCCACTATTTTCTGCCAACTCCAACGATAGCATCTCTAAGCCCTTCAATGCTCGAGAGACGCTGCCATCAGGTGCAGTGTTGTTGGGGATGTACGTGCAACATGAGGTTCCAAACATGGCGCAGGCTCCACCTTTCTCTGCTAAAAGCATATCCAAAGCCATTCTATTCTGCCATGCTACCAGTGACGTGGCATCCAGCTGTTCAGCTAGGCCCTTGACTGCATCCCTGGTATAGTTGACAAATTGCTACTGATTGTCCGTGTCTATTACCCTCCCAATTTTGGTGTCATCCGCAAACACGGAAATATCCCTGTTAACACCCTCCCCGATGTCATTAATAAATAAGTTGAACAATATGGGACCCAGCACAGAAACCTGAGGCACACCGCTCATTACACTAGCCCAGTCTGAAAAGGTGCCATTTACAGATACCCTCTGGACCCGTTCCCGTAGCCAGTTCTCTATCCAAGTAAACATTTGAGCAAAAACCGTGCGACATAAACAAATTGCAACTAGCATTTTTTTTATTCTACAGGGCCCCTGCTTTCAGAACATATAACATTGTTTGGGGGTCTAAAGCTGTTTTCTAGCCAAAAATGTATATTTTATCATGTGTGCGCAAATAGTAAGAAAATGCCCCGGACAGCAAGTGGTTAAATATTGTCCCTGGGGGGTCCTCGTAAACTGCCTTTTTAAATGTCACTTTTTTTTTAAACTTTAGATTTTTATTCAGTTTTTTTGAAAAGAAAAAGAAAACAAATTATCTGCAATACATACAATGTTGAATACATTTGCAAATACATACAGATTTGGCCGTTTAGTAATTTTAAGACATAAATATCAACATGTACCAAACCTGGCAATTCTTCCTCCTTGGGGTCAAGAAGACCAAAATGGCCTCCCTATACTGTAGCAGTAATTAAACCTCCCTATGAGAACCCCACTTTGGAAGTATACATGTTGTGCAACAATAGAATAACTCTAATAATAAAAATAACATCCTATAGGGAACTGATCGCTATTTAATGTAGCAGTAAGTAAACCTCCCTATGGGAGCCCCACTTTGGAAGTCTACATGTTATTCAACATATTTAACATTAGAATAACTCGGAAAAGGAAATCATTATACTATGAGCAAACTGGAAGGGTACGGAAGGGGATGGGTAAGAAAGGATGGGCGGGGGATGACAGAAGGAAGGGTATAGGACAGGAAGGACAGTGGGCATGAGCTATGAATGCGCATTCCGTATAATAGAGGCACAATATAATACATAGTAAAATCAAACTACAGACAATCTACTCTCTCACTTTATCTATCTCGTTTTTGAAACTGGATCCATGAGTCCCACCTCTTATGGAACAGGTTCTCAGAATGTAATCTATATGCTTTTATTCTTTCATATTGGCAGTTAGAAGACACTCTACGGATTACGTCTGTTATGGTTGGAGTGACGGGGGATTTCCAATGGCTGGCTGTGAGGGTCCTAGCTGTGAATAGGATATGCATAACCACTGATCTATACTTTGGAGGGTATTTGTCCATAGACACACTTAAGAGTGCCATTTCAGGTGATAGTAAAGAGTCTATTTCTGTAAATGTGTTGATAATGAAATGGAGTCGCCACCCGCCTTCTGCACACCACCCCAAGCCGCCGTCCGCGTCACAAGGGCATCACATCCAGGTCTGTAACCCTTCTGCAATTGAGCCGGTACCGCCCTCAGCGAATCTGCCGCTCCAGGCAAACGCCTTGTTTGCCACGCGGCAGATACGCCCCTGAATGTAGCGCCAAAATACCTTCACTCCGTTACAGGACCAAAATATATGAGACAAGTTACCTATGTGGCCGCTCTTTCGCCAGCACAAGGGGGATGTGGTCGGGAATATTTTACAGATTTTTATAGTCTAAAAGGCGTGAGATACCATCTAGTCATTATCTTTTGGGCATTATCCCAAAGATCTATACACCATGAGTGTGATGAATTATCTTTAATTGCTATTTCCCATTGCCTGTCTGAAATTGTTATATTGAGATCAGTTTCCCATTTAATCATATGGGGGGTTTTAATAAAATTCAAGTCATCTTGCAGAATAGAATAAAATTTGGATGTCCCCCCTTTACGAGGCCTTTTAGCTGTATATATATCCCAAGCACTGGCATGTATGGATATAGTCTTGCGTGTGGAAGTCTTACAAAAATGAGATATCTGTGAGAGACAATACTTGTCCAGAGGATTGGAGAGGGAAGTAAAGGAAAGTAAATGGCAGTTTTCATTGCTCTTCCAAGAGGAGAGATTCAGATGCGGTATTAGGATCTCATATGAGGTTAGTGGGACCGGAATATCTGTCGTAGGTGAGTGTGGGAAAGGATTATCAATTAAGTATTGCCATGCTCTTTGGGAAGATAAGAGAGAAGGGTATACTGTAGGCTGGAGTGACCTATTTAAAGAGTTTGCTATCAACCAGGCTGGTAGATCTCCTCTATGGACAAAGTGTTGTTCCATAGTGGACCATAGATTATGTTGTGATGGGTGGAACCAAACGTACAATTGATCTAATAGAGAAGCATAATAGTAGTGTTTTATATTTGGCAGCCCCATTCCCCCTTTATTTTTGCGATGCCATATAGTCCATGAGGGAAGGATGAGGAGGATGCAGCAGAATTAAAGATTGTATGTAGATGAGGGAGCAATTTTTCTTGGAAGTTTTTGTAATATTCACTGGAAAATCCATCTACTCCTGAAATTTGTTTGACGGTAATGTATTAATTGTTTGTTTCATCTCAGTCAGCGAGAATGGAGCGTTCAGGTCTTCTAAAACCTCTGGCTCTTGTTTGGGGAGGTTTAAAGAATGTAAAAAAATTTAAATGGCGTCTAGTTTTGGCTGAGCTGTATGGGGGTCTTCTTTTAGATTATAGAGGGAGGAGTAATAGGATTAGAATGCTTCAGCTATATCTTTAGGATTATACAATTTCTGGTTAGTGCATGGATGGAGTATGCTAGCTATCATGGATTTAGATTGTTGAATTTTAATTTTGTTAGCTAGTAATTTACTAGCCCTATTACCCTGGTGGTAGTAGGTAGCATTGAGTCTAGACAACTGCCAAGTATGATTGTTAAGAAGTCGGGTCTGCAAATCGAGACGCTTCTCTAATGATTTTTTATGATCCATCTCCAGATTTTTAATTCGGGATGTCAAGTCATCAAACTGCTGCATCCTCTTCTCCTCTCCCTAGCTCCCAATTGAATAAGGACCCCTCTCATGAATGCTTTATGGGCATTCCACAGCACAAAAGGGTCGTCAGTGGAATGCTCATTAAGCTGAAAGTATTCCTTCAAACGGTCCATGATGAAGCAGGCGTCTATGTATTTGTGAGGAAAACAAAGATACATTATTCCTCCATAGCGGAGTGGTCGAAGACATACCCCGATCCGTAAGGGTGAGTGCAATCGGGGCATGGTCCGACCATGAAATGTTATGTACGTGAGCAGCTTTCACTTTTTGTAGAAGCCATTTGTCCACAAGAAACATATCGATTCTCGAATATGATGCATGAGGTGTAGAGAAAAAGGAATAGTCCTTTTCAGATGGATGCAGGCATCTCCAGGCGTCATAAAGTCCCTCTTTAAAAAGTATTTTAGATAAGGATGGTCTTCGAGAAGTTGTAGGGTTCGAAACATCCATGGAGGCATCCAAAATGGCATTAAAGTCCCCACAAAGAATAAGGTGTCCCTGGCGTATCAAATTATTTTTAGAAATCACCTTTTTAGGAATGGTACTTGGCGTGTGTTGGCTATTGTGTAGGTATTGGAATTAATATCACACACTAATATAATATACCGCCCATTTGGGTCAGATTCTACCGATCTGAGTTTGAATGAGACAGAGTTCTTGATGGCTATGAGCACTCCTCCTTTCTTCTTTTGAGCATTGGAAAAATATATGTATGGGAATTGCTTGTGGCGAAATACAGGGGGATTTTGCGTAGTGAAGTGGGTCTCCTGGGCACAAAGAATGTCACTAGATTGACGAAGGGATTCTTCCCAAAGCAGGTTCCTTTTGAAGTAACTGTTTAGACCTTTAGTATTCAGTTACAATATTTTAAGTTCCATAAAAAAAAATATAATGGATGCTGGTATGGTAAAAAAAAGGACTTTCGAATTTACAGTGATATTATTGGTATCAAATTTGTAATAATCTGTACTGTCTTCCTAGTTGATAGCTGATGTAGTTTGCCACAAAATGAAAGAACTAAATACTAGGGTCATAGCTCTAGGGTAGTGGGAGTGGGGAAAGGGAGGAAAATGAAAACAGGAACTACAGAAAATAACAAAAAGGAAAACAAAATTTGGAAAGACCCCATATGGGGTCCTCCAGGGTTGTGGTGGCAAAATATCCACCACTATCGGAGGGCGGAGATTCACTCCTAGGTTCGAATCCATTCGGGATCAGGTAAACTGGAAAAATTCCAACACATTTAATATGCACCAGAGGGAACATAGATCAGTATCAATCTGCGGTATTTATTCTTCAAGTAGGATCGGGAGCATTTGGGGGTGTAATGAAGCCCCAGTCTTGGAGCAGTTTGAACCCCTTGTCTACCTCAGAGATAATATGTGGTTTCCCATTATGTGATACGATGAGTTTAGTAGGGAATCCCCACTTATACGCCACCTTGTGGTTTCGAAGCGCTTTAGTTACAGGATGCAATGCTTTTCTTGCTTCAATGGTCATCTGCGATAGGTCATTGTACAGTACAATGTGAGCATATGGAGCCGGTAGCGGAGATGTGGAACGTGCCAATGACATAAGCTGCTCCTTCACATGATAAAAATGAATTTGTGCAATGACATCTCTAGGCAGCGTGACCGGAAGATAAGAAGGCTTAGGAAGGCGATGTGCTCTATCTACCACTATTTAAAAGCTTTGTAGAGAAGGAAATAGACCTCCCAGCATCAATTGGACATAGATTCTAAGATCAGACGATGGTACCGACTCGGGCACTCCTCTCAGTTTGACATTGTTTCGTCGGGCCCGATCTTCTATATCCGCCATTGTATCTTTAAGGCGTGGGACCTCATCAGCTGTAGTTTTATGAGCATCTACTAGCTCATTATGAGCTTCTGCGTAATCCCCCATTTTAGTTTCCATGAAATCCACTCTATCTCCCAGATCATAAGTTCTTCAGTGAACTTGTGTATGAGGGATGAAAAATCGTCATGTAAGGAATTTCTGAGAGACAGGAGCATATCCTTTGAAGTGGTGTCTATGATGGGCTGGTTAGAGGTTGGATATGCATCAAGTAGCGTGTTATGGTCGTCAGGGGCATCAGCAATATAATCATTAATGGATGGAGAGTTTAGCTCCATATTTCTGTAATTTGGGGTGGCCCTCTTTGATTTCGGCTTTTCTGGGCTGCCCTGTGTAGAGGAGCCAGCACTGCCTGAAGTCTCGCCCGGACTTATGGTGGACGGCCCAGTTTGTTTCCCGACCTCTCTTCTAGGGGCTGAGGACGACATTGCTGACGTACTTGGCGGGCCGGCGCCATCTTTGTGGCGTCTAGGCGACCTCGTGGTCTTAAAGAAATCGGTGAGTTTCCACGGCCCTTCTTTATGTTTCCTCTTGTTCATTTTCGTCTTCGGTATAAGAGGAAGACGGGGATGCGAATATTAAGCTCTGGCGTTCCCTCAGGCTGTGTTGCTATGTCCCGCTATGGATACGAAGCCAGAGCGCGTCTCTAAAGCGGCCATCTTTCTCCACGGTTGGCCACGCCCCCTTGAATGTCACTTTTTGCTGCAGCAGTCGATGCATGATGGTGGGGCTACGGCAGGGGTAGCTGTGGACAAGGAGGCAGAATAGGCCGCTTTGGCAGCTATGGTGGACTGAGAAACAGTAGGAGCCTGGGGGACAGAGGATGAGGAGGATGAGGATCGCTTAGTTATCCAATTCACCACAAAAATGTACAAAAATATGGTGATCAGGGCAATCAGGGGTGCCGTACCTTTCCAAGAGCAATTTGGTAACCAATCGCTGGCCAGAATGAGCGACACGCCCTTTCACTATCGATTCCTCACAGGCGGAGTGCATTTGGTATCACTCTGCCTATGACAGCAGTCTGCGCTATAGATGAGGCATCGGCTTATGCGGCTCAGCTCCCTCCATTGCCACCTTGCTTCCTCTAGGGCTGGCTTCGTTGGCACCGCTGATTCTCTCTTGTCTCTCCTGCGTCCTTGACCGAGTGCCCTACTTTTCAGAGTGGGGTGACACCAAAATGACTGTCAGTCGTTTTGGTGTCACCCCTCTAATGGTGTCACCCGGGTGTGGGCCGCACCCCCCTTGTGGCGCCACTGCTTGGTGCTACCATCTTTGATGTGCTATCAGCAGCCCCGGCTGACTCAGAGCTGTCATTCAAGTGACCTGCTATAGCATGGGTAGCCAAACTTTGGCCCCTCAGCTGTGGTGGAACTACGAATACTATTAGGCATTGCAAGACTGGCAGCCACAAGCATGGGTTAATACAATTTTAATTGTAGTTATCTTTTGGCAGTGATGGGCAAGAAGACATCTGCCTGCCTACAATAGTGCCAGAACCTGCCACTGTTCTTGAGAAACCTGTTTGATTGAAGCAGTGCACACACACTATGGGGGGCCTGAGCCCCCCCCCAGGCTCAGGCCCCGGTGCAGCCGCACAGGCTGAGCCGGCGGTAGTTCAGCCCCTGGTTCTGAGACCACAGGAACATCATGCCACCGCATCATTAACCTGCAATGTAGGTCCAGTATCCCAAGTATAATACATTAAACAGCTAATGTCTTTTTGAAAAGACAAATTTTCCGTGACAAACCTCCCTGCAGGCATAGTCAAGATTATGGCTGCTGATACATCAACACCTTCTGTTATCTGCACGGAAAATAAAAATATGTTGAGTATCTGTAAACATACGTGAACATACACGCTTCATTTTTCAGTCCCGGAGGGTAGGTGGCATGAAAACAGGAGACATTCCTCTAATCTTTGATCGCTTACCTATGTGCTACAAGAAGAGCTAGAACCAGGCAGTTATAAAACAAGTGAAAAGAAGGTAAATTCTCCAAAACAGCTCACTATCTCACTCATCTGCTGTCTTTATTAGCAGGGTCAGCAGGTTGAGCAGACGGCCTGAATCTTCCTTCATCTGGCTGCAGATTCATTTTTTGGGGGAGAATTTCAAGGCATCTGGAAAGTAAATCAGAACATACAGTAAATTCCTTTAATGCAATTAAAATTACTTAAAGTCTCCAATATATGTGACCAAAAAAGAAATGAAGACAGTGAAAATTGTAGTGTTCCTTTACATTGATCACATTGGCGGTCAGTGGTGAAATTCCCGCTTATGCTTATTGTTAGAGTACACAGGCTTCCTTAGATTGGTGGACAATGGGTAAAGGACCCATTTACATTGGTGGTCACTGGTTTTAGGTGGGAGAAGGGTCCAGTAGTAGCTAGTCAGTGGGAAAAAACTTTGTTACACTGGTGGCCATTGTGAAGAATGACTCTTACATCGGTGGTCAGTGGAAAGAATTACTCTTACATTGGTGGCCATTGGGAAGAATGACTCTTACATTGGTGATCAGTGGGAAGAATGACTCTTACATTGGTGGCCATTGGGAAGAATGACTTTTATATAGGTGGTCAGTGGGTACATTGGTGGCCATTGGGAAGAATGACTCTTACATAGGTGGTCAGTGGGAAGAATGACTCTTACATTGGTGGTCAGTGGGAAGAATGACTCTTACATTGGTGGTCAGTGGGAAGAGTGCCCTTTATCTCTCCCCCACCTCCTAATAGACAGCTAAAAAGGTCATTGGTGTCTATGATTACTTATCTGAAAGTCAGAAATTGCTCATTGTTTAAGGAACCTCAAACAACCTCTGGAGGAACCTTAGGGTTCCCTGGAACTCTGGTTAAGAAAGGCTTTTCTAATGTGTTCAGGGTCCTTTCTATGGCCTCATCCAAGTTGCCTGGATGTGAGAACTTTGGCAGGGTACAAAATGCAATGCAACCTTAAGAATCTATCAAAGCTTAGCTCTAGCTTTTTCATTTAGAATACAGTGGGGTTGGTTAGAACATGTCAGGTTTTTTTTTTTTTTTTTTTAATGCCCATTACGAAGATTTCCCCTCACTTCCTGTCTCATGGTCTGGGTAGTCAAAAACAGCAAAAAGAGACAACTCTTTATAAAAGATTGGAGAAGAGTTGGGACCCCTGTTTTATTGCTGTCTGTTGCCACTGGAAAGTTTTCGCCTCACTTCCTGCCCAGGTGATACAGTGTGTCAGGGTGTGGTATGTGTCTAAAGGACAGGAGGAGAGGGAAAAATTATCCATATGAGGACATACAGTAAACAGTTGCAGGGGCTTAACCAGAGTTGCGGGCGCCCCGGGGGAGAACAAAATGCTGCGCCCCCCCACACACACACACAACCATTATATCACCACCTCATCCATACTGTCCCTCTGCTTCCAAGGAACATTCAATACATTATATAGCAATGCAGAATGAGAATGGCTCCAGCTATAAAAGGACTACAAATCCCAGCTATACAGTAATGGAGAATGGCAATATGGCTACAGAGGACTACAAATCCCCGCAATACATTATACAACAATGAAGAATGGCAACCTGCTATAGAGGGCTACAAATCCCAGCAATACATTATATAGCAATGGAGAATGGCATCCGGCTATAGAGGACTACAAATCCCAGCAATGCATTATACAGCAATGCAGAATAATATGAAGTTACATACTCTGTGTTGCTCACCAGGGCTGTGCGGCGTCTCAGGAGGCTGTGCAAGGTGTGACCAGGGCTGTGTGGGGTCTCTGGAGTCTGTGCGGGGTGTCAGGAAGTTGTGCATGGTCTGACCAGGGCTCTGCTGGATCTCACCCTTGCTGTGCGGGTCTCACCAGGGCTGTGCGGGTGAGTGCAAGTTGGCGCTTTAAACAGGCACTATGAGGTCCCCACAAGGCTGCCCTGAGGTTCCCAGCAAGTGCAGGACCTTATAGCAGCCGAACCTGTTAAAAAAAATGTAAAGGCCGGTATAACCCTTTAGTATAAGGCATTTTCACAAGAACTCGTGACAATGCCCACTATCTGCACAGATACAAATACTGGTATCGGTGCATCCTTAATCCCATCCATCCCCCCCTATAGGCAGAAGATCCCCCTACATTATCCCTATAGGCAGAAGACCCCCACCATAGGGGTGTACAGGGACAATGAGGGCATGCTGGGACTTGTAGTTCCCTAGGTGATATGCGGAGGCTGTACAGGGACAATAAGGGCATGCTGGGATTTGTAGTTCAACTCCAAGTCCGAAAATGCCCTCATTATGCCCTCATTGCACACTGCATAGCACCCTGGGAACTACAGGTCCCAGCATGCCCTCCTTTTCCTTGTGTACATTAAATTAGTTCAGGTACTTTTTTTCCAGTGACAGATGTGAGCACCTCAAATCATGTAAAATGTTTCATGTCAATCACAGCCTAAAAACAGAAGCACCACAGGCTCTACCACCCATTCTATAAACCAAATGCAGAACGGCTTTACAAGTTTAAACAGAGTCACCGCCGGGAGTCTGTTCAAACAGCCCCGATGTTAGCGACATACACTGTACGTCGTTAGCCGTGAAGGGGTTAAGCCCCGATGAAGGAGGATCCCTAACCCACGAAACACGTTGGCTGTGTATATCTTCTTGTCACCATTTGTGAAGCCTATAAATGTTTTTTTAACTCTTGAGATGATTAACTGGTGCTCGTTTTTAGTGTTTATTTACATTCAGAAATCATGAATAGAGTCTGGTATCCCCAAGGCGGAGGGTTTCTAGACACCTATGAACACAGAGTGAGTGTCTAATGAAAGGGTGCTAAAAACTGGACCACATTAAAAGATGCCAGGCTGGTGTTGATAAACACCATTTGGCAGTGGCGTAACTAGTGACCTCAGGGCCCCTGTGCAAGAATCCATAAAGGCCCCCCCCCCAAGAGGAAAAAAATTAGGTACATTGTGTTAAAAAAAATTAGACAAAATAAAAACAAAAAAAATGATATTAGGGGTTACCGGGATATTAAATACCCTGGTAATCAGCGGTTACTAGGGGCCCCGCAGAGGCGGCTCTAGAGTTTGTGAGGCCTTAGGCAGCCAGGAGGGAGGGCGAGCAAAGAAAGACAGCCAGGAGAGAGAGAAGAGACAGCCAGGAGAGAGAGAGAAGGGCATAGTAACGCACCCACCTGAGGCCCCACAGAACCCACCATAGATACTGCACTGCCCACAGAGACTGTCTATGGTAAGCTCTGCAGGGTCTCAGGTGGGCTGGTCGGGGTGCCCTTTCCTTGCAGCTCCTTAACTGCCGCAGTGTGCTTCTTACAGCCCCGGCGTCCTCCACCTCCTCCCCTGTCAGTGCCCACCCGTCGGTAGTTCCATCGTCCCGTTCTCTGCAGGGCAATGTGGAGTGCAGCTTCGGCGGGGGAGCGCGGGAGTTCCCTCTGCTCTGTGTGTCGGCTCTCTCTCTCCCCTCCTGCTCTCGCAGCTGAGTTGGAGACGGAGACATGTCTCAGTGAAGTGCCGGCCGGGGGGAGCGCTCTGAACCCGCAGTCAGATGCGCATTCCTCCGTACCACCCGCCCTCGGCGCGCCATCCCTGCTGACCTCTCTAGTACATTAGGTAAGTTAGGCGGCTGCAGCCGCCTAACTTGCCTAATTAAAGAGCTGCCTCTGGGGCCCGTCCTCCTGTCTTGGGGCAACAATTTGTGCAACAAGGTTGCTAAGCCATTCCATCTGCTAGACACTTCACCCATCCTACACTGCAAGGAAACATTCAAAGGCATTAATTTCACCTATTTTAAGTAGCTTCAGCAGATATGAGGTAAACAAGGGTTGCTAATATGTATTCTTTGTTCTCTCCACCTGCCCTTCACTTTTCTTGTTGCATGATTTAAAGGAATCTTGTCTTGAGAGAGTGGGACATGGGCTGCCATTGTTGATCTCCTTTAGAAAATAATCCTTTAAGTTCAATATCACTTGAGTCATTGACACGTATGCTGATTCACTCTGAGAATACATCAATAAGTCAAAATTAAAAAAACATTATTCTATGTAAGCTTCAAATATTTGTACATGGAAGTCAGAGCTGATCTGAGGCAGGCAAGAGAGGCATGCGCCTCAGGTCCTGTGCTGGGGGTGGGAGGGGCAGCGCTGGGTAGGGAGTCTCTCCCACCTCCATACTGCCCCATCCATCTCTTACACTGTGCAGAACTGAGCTGTCAAAATTGATAGCCTTTATTCCTAAATTGGTGTTATTTACATAACCTCTTCATCTCATTCTTCCTTTAGCTTTTTTTATTGTTTGTAAATGTAAACGTCTTAAATTTGTAGAAGTTACAGCTCATGGCATGGAGATTAAGGGCAACAAATGGGTTGCTCCTTGCAAGTTATAAAGACCTTCTTGAAAGTAAGAAAACCATCCACAATCCAAACTAATGGGATCTGGGAGAAATTCATCCAGTTTGCTTCCTTCAATCCATTGTGGCCAGAGGTTAATAATGTCTAGGATTTCCTTCAAACTGGCTGGGCAAAAGGCCTTAGCACAAGTTCCCTGAGGGTTTCAAATGTCTGCAGCTTTGGCCCTCTCGGGCAGGAAGTGGTCTTCCCAGTCATTAATAAACCAGTACATGAAGGCCTGCACCAAAATGTGTCCACCAAAGAAAACCTATTTCACCAAATGGAACCTTTCCATCCTGCTAGAATCACTTTTACTACCTCCATTGGAACCTACAAAAGATTGCTCCCTTTGACACCAGACCTTGAAAAATTCCTTTCTAGTGCAAATAGCCTCTAGCAGACAGGTCATAGAAACATAAGCCTTCAGATTCAAAGAACCAATCACCCATCTTTCGCCGACAGAGTGCTTCTACATCCACTTGTAAGTTTTTATTCTGTATATCAGCATATAGTAAACAGTATTGATATATACTGTATTTCATGGGTGCCTATATATTTTTGACTTAATCTATTGGTATTACTTTATTTTAATAAATGTATTGTAAAATTAGTGTTCTGTGGGTTTTTAATTTGGAAAAGTCAACTCCGTTAGAAACTAGGTATATAAAATTGCTGATTGCCTTGGCTATTGACCTGGCTCACTGGCCTCAATATTTTTCATCATGTGGCCTTCAGATTGGCACAACAACAGTGCGTAGAGAGCTTCATAGAATGGGTTTCCATGGCCGAGCAGCTGCATCCAAGCCTTACATCACCAAGTGCAATGCAAAGCGTTGGATGCAGTGGTGTAAAGCACGCCGCCACTGGACTCTAGAGAAGTGGAGACGTGTCCTCTGGGGTGACGAATCACGCTTCTCTGTCTGGCAATCCGATGGACGTGTATGGGTTTGGCGGTTGCCAGGAGAACGGTACTTGCCTGACTGCATTGTGCCAAGTGTAAAGTTTGGTGGAGGGGGGGTTATGGTGTAGGGTTGTTTTTCAGGGGATGAGCTTGGCCCCTTAGTTCCAGTGAAGGGAACTCTTAAGGCATCAGCATACCAAGACATTTTGGACAATTTCATGCTCCCAACTTTGTGGGAACAGTTTGGGAATGGCCCCTTCTTGTTCCAACATGACTGCGCCCCAGTGCACAAAGCAAGGTCCATAAAGATATGGATGAGTGAGTTTGGGGTAGAGGAACTTGACTGACCTGCACAGAGTCCTGACCTCAACCTGATAGAACACCTTTGGGATGAATTAGAGATTCGGGTCTCACCAGTGCTGGACAAAGAGGCAACCTCAGTGTTGTTGGATGCCGCTGCATCCACCAGGATTTCCCAGAGAATGGAGACCAGGTATTCCACCAGAGGTGTAGGCGTTTCTTTGTATGTAAGTACTGTATATGTGTATGCATTCAGTGTCAATAAAACGGTTGGAGTGTGCACCTGGCTCCTGCCTATCTACCATTCCACTGACAGTGCCTGTAGGTGGCAGCTAGGTGCACAAACCTTTCCAGAGACACTCTTACCTATTTGCCATTATGTGACAATGCCACTGGAAAGGTGTGTGCACCCGGCTTTCACTTTTTCACCATTCCAGTGACACTGACAATGCACCAATCCACCATTCTGTAGACCTATCTTCTAAGCCCCTCCCACTTTTAAAAAGCTCAACATGGACACACTGCTGTAGCTCCAGCCCCATTGTACCTCCCACCTCCTGCTCACATCTCAGGAATTACAATTTCTAAAAGATCCCAGGCAGTGGTGGCTCTAGAGTTTGCGAGGCATTAGGCGAAACTTAAACATGAGGCCCACTCACAACCATAATGGTACAAAAATGCAAGCAAAATGAAAGGTGAACATTTTATATATTAAGACAAGTCTTAAATCCTATGAACTATGAGTTCACAGTTTCTAGACTTTCTAGCTTAAACCAGGGCTCTCTAGGCCCTCATCAAGGCTCCATGAAGTCTAACTAGGGCTATGTGGGGTTTTACCAGGGCTAAGTGGGATCTCACCAGTCTGGTTAGATCCCACAGGACCCTGGTGAGACCCCACAGATCCCAGGACTCTCTAGGCTCTCAACAGGGCTCTCAACAGAGCTCTATGGAGTCTACCAGGGCTGCATGGGCTGTGTCTCACCGATGCTTTTTGGGCCCGGACCGGGTCTCACCAGTGCTGTGAAGGCAACCTCTAGCCAGGACTGTGCGTGTTGCGTCTCGTGGGTGGGAGCGTGCAGGACCAATTGCTGACGTCCCTCTGACGCTAAACTCTGCCCTCCCAGCCAGATTGAGATCTTCATGCGGTGGATGGGAGGGGTGATGTCCCTTCTCATTGGCTGGTAGGCGGAGCTCTGGAAAGCTGGCCTGAGTGGATGGACCGAGGAAACAGATGAACTCTCAGCTCTGTCGCTGTCAAACTGAGTGTCTCCGTTTGACAGCAACAGGACTGAGAGCTCATTACGTTACCTGGCTGCGAGGTAATGTGCCGACAGGGCAACTTAGGTGGCCGCGAGGCCCTTGGGAGCGCAAGGCCTTAGGCGATCACCTAAATTGCCTAATTAATGAGCCGCCTCTTATCCCAGGTATGTGCCACTCCATGTCCTTACATCCCCTTGCACCACCTCCAGAGGTGTGGGATGAGTGGTGCCATGGGTAATCCCCCGTCTCAGCATGTTCTCCATTCATTCAGGTAGGTGATACCTACACAGTTTGGATAAAATGGGATGTTTTGTGGTTTTGTATATTTTTAATTTAATTATAATGGCCAAAAACAAAATATAAATATAGAATATTGTGCCGAGCTAATAATCATACATATCTAATAAATTGAAACATATATAAGTGAGTCACATATATGAGCCTTCAAACAAATGAGGCATAGAAAATATCCACACAAAGACAAAAAAGCAATATAGACAATAAAAAGTCTCAAGGAAAAAACAAAAGCAAACAATGGTGATTGTGCAAAAAAATCCTTCAGATGATCGCAGCCAATCTGCATATAACTCTCAGGCAAGGATAATCACACAATGCAGGCAGACCTTCACCTCCACCCAGTGAGTGATGATAACAAGTGAGTGCTCACCTGGGGAGGTAGACCTACAGAGCTAGGTAAAATGCGCTTTTTCCCTTCTTAATGGGGGAGGGAAGCCCATGCACAGAAAAAGCGATAAAGTCTCCTCAGATCACAGGTACCAGTATAAATCCAGGTGGAAAGAGAAAAAGGACAAGGACATAGTGCGTAACGTCCAATAAAAATGCAATTTATTAAATAAAAAATGCGTACTCACAATGATATAAACAGTACAGGCATTGGGTATTGCTGGATCGGACCAGCAGGGCAAATGGCAGCAAAGCGATAAAAAAAACCTGTTTTCGTCCGGCTCAGCTCAGTGCGGTGACATCAGAAGCTCTGCCCTACAAAACACATGACTTCATCAGGGGTCTATGCCTCACGTGTCTGAAGGCTCATATATGTGACTCACTTATATATGTTTCAATTTATTAGATATGTATGATTATTAGCTCGTCACAATATTGTTTTTTCACAATTTTCAGATATTTAGTTATATCCTTAGTGCTTGGTAGCTCTTATTTCCACATTACACTTGTGCCGCCCCAATAGGGGCATAGAATATGAGACGCATAGCCTCAGTTAATATTAGCATTGTTATATAGGTTAGAATTTATATAGTGTGATTTGCCTAACTATTTTCTCATAGCTAAATCCATGTGTTATCCTATGCTGCCATCTAGTGGCCTTTTGTTGTAACAAACATGTTTTTCTGTAATTATTCCTCATGTGATGACGTATTTCCCCTAGTAACGCGCTGGACGCAGTGCTTAGTAATGCGCTGGACGCAGGGCTTAGTAACGCACTGGACGCAGGGCTTAGTAACGTGCTATGGACGCGGGGCTTAGTAATGCGCTGGACGCAGGGCTTAGTAAGGCGCGATGGACATGGGGCTTAGTAACGCACTGGACACAGGGATTGGTAACGCGCTGGACTCAGGGCTTCGTAATGCACTGGATGCAGGGTTTAGTAACACGCTGGACGCAGGGTTTAGTAGCACGCTGGACTCAGGGCTTAGTAACGCGCTGGATTCAGGGCTTAGTAACGCGCTGAACTCAGGGCTTAGTAACGCGCTGGACACAGGGCTTGGTAACACGCTGGACTCAGGGCTTAGTAACGCGCGATGGACGCGGGGTTTAGTAACGCGCTGGACGCGGAGCTTAGTAATGCGCTGGACACAGGGCTTGGTAACGCGCTGGACTCAGGGCTTCGTAATGCACTGGATGCAGGGTTTAGTAACAGGCTGGATGCAGGGTTTAGTAACACGCTGGACACAGGGCTTAGTAATGCGTTGGACACAGGACCCACACAGCCCACCTGAAGGTGACCCTGCAGAGCACACCGTACATACTGCACAGCCCATCTGAGACTATCTATGGTGGGCTCTTCTGGGGGTCTCAGGTAGGCTGGTTGAGGCTGCATCTCCCTCCCAGCTCCTCTTACCTGCTGCTGGTGCCTGGCCTCAGGGCCGGCCTTAGGGGTGTGCGAGCAGTGCGGCCGCACAGGGCGCCTAAAGGCCTAAGGCCGGCCCTGCCTGGCCTCCTCTGCCGTCGGACTAGCTGGAAGTGACGTTATCCCCAACTACCTCTGGGCACTCGTCTGCGCCGCTGTCAGACTAGTATAGTGATGGCGAGTGTTTTTGAACCCGAGTGCCCAAACAGCGCCTCAAAATCAATTTATTTATCTCAAAGTGCCAACACCAAAAATAACTTTAGTATTGCGTTGCAGTTCGGGCGCTCGGGTTTAAAAAATTTTCAGCATCATCACCGCCTCAGGCAAAATAGGGAAACACACACATTCAAATATTTATACACTCATTACCACTTGCATTTGCACAGCTTCAGACCCCCACACAATGATATATTTTCTGAAAGCAGAGGCCCTGTAGAATAAATTTTTTATGTCACACGGTATTTGCACCTGTCTTTATTCAACCTCAAATACTATGTAACTACCATGTTTCCGCGAAAATAAGACAGTGTCTTATTTTTTATTTTGCACGAAATAAGACACTAGGTCTTATTTTCGGGGTAGGTCTTATATTACAGAAATCCCTGAAGATAGTGCTAGGTCTTATTTTCGGGGTAGGTCTTATATTACAGAAATCCCTGAAGATAGTGCTAGGTCTTATTTTCGGGGTAGGTCTTATATTACAGAAATCCCTGAAGATAGTGCTAGGTCTTATTTTCGGGGTAGGTCTTATATTACAGAAATCCCTGAAGATAGTGCTAGGTCTTATTTTCGGGGTAGGTCTTATATTACAGAAATCCCTGAAGATAGTGCTAGGTCTTATTTTCGGGGTAGGTCTTATATTACAGAAATCCCTGAAGATAGTGCTAGGTCTTATTTTCGGGGTAGGTCTTACTTTCGGGGAAACACGGTATGTAACACAACGGTATCTACCAAATCTGAAAATTGTTTTAGTTCAGGGTGGGCTGACACTTTAACCCTTCCCAAAGCAAAAATATAGGCACTTCCATTGCTATTTCGTATTCTGCAAATGCAAGTTGCCCTGCTGTCATTGTGACCCTATGGTTTTAATATTTTATGTCACTGACCCAGAATAAGTATGTAGATAACCATTCAACTATTCATCTCACTTTCCTCCAGATTAGTGACACTGAAGGTATTAAAACCAGAGGGTCAGCCAGGCAACAAGCATCTTCGAGTCCATATTATATGAAGCCTCATCTGCACCTAAAATAGCATCCAAACACGCCATCTGGTATCTGTACAGTTTGACAAGGTTATACAGGTGATTTTGATGCTTAAAGTTCATCCTCTACAGAACAACAGATCAGCTCATGGTCATAAAAACATTTTTAGGATACTGACAGCCTTGATGGTCATTGACTTACCTAGCTGGCAACCAGATGCAAAGAAATAAATCTTAGGGATGCTTCAGTCACTGGCTTCTATCAGGTTGATCTGTCACCTTGTGTGGATGATCTACAGGTGTCTGACACTATTGGTTTAGCTATATTTGATGTGATATAGAACCACTTCCGATGAACAGTGACTAGACCAGCCCCAGGCACTTAAATTCCTCAAGACAAAAAAGAGAATTCTGGCCAAAGACCAGTTTATTCTGCTGCTAGCAGGTATCAAACCCACACAAATTTCTGTGGATTAAAACTTTAGCAAGTAATGTAAATTCTTTGCACCCTCCCAATTTAAACTGTATGGTGATATGTCTTCATTGTTTAAGAATGCTCTATTTAAACACACAATTGAAACTTCTTCAAGAAAACAGAGAACAGACCTGAGAAAAGGGGAGAACTTTTCAGGGAAATATTATCTCTGTAAAATTTACCTAAATGTTTCACTTTCAATGGATTTATATTGAATGTTTGTAGAAGAACTTAAGCAAAAACACAAGGAGTCACATATTTAGATAGCGGCACACAATTTTCAAATAATGGAAATATCAAATGCGGTAGCAGATGAAAAATGAATTATTAATAAATATGAGAAATGTTAAGGAGTCATTACAAGCAGTCCCATCAAGATTGCACCCACTGAACAAATGGACCTAATTTTTGCTGTAACTTTGAATTATATTACATGCTTATTGTATTTCCATTACAGTAAAACATATACAAAATTAAATATTCTCCCTCTGTATTTCCTTATAGTCTTTTATGACCAACAGCTACTGAATTACAGCACACCTGCTATTAACTTTTAAATTTCACATGCATCAGTAGAATAGCTGTCAGCATTCCAAAATGTTATGCAATTAAAAAAAAAATGGAATTCCTGATTGTCCTCATGTAACCTAATGCCTAGGATGAAGTTTGGATGATTGCTGGCTACTAGGGATGAGCTCAGGTTCGGACCAAACCCAGTCTGAACCTAAACTCCTCTGAACAAGGAAGTGCCATGGGCACTACCACCCAATCAGCTGCAGGCTGGGAATAACATGGGCAGGATGCTTGTGCTGAGATTCATTACCTTATATGGCCACATTAGGTAAATGTCATATAGCAAATATAGGCATGTAGCCATATAAGGCCAATGACGTCACTGACCTTTGCTTACGTCAAGATGCGAACAGGGAATTCCCCACTCACAGCTAATTGGGTGGCACAGAAAGAACTACCTTTAATTTTGGGAGAAGCTCCTACCAGATTCGGGGGAGCTCAGGTTTGGACTGGGTTCGGTCCGAACCTGAGCTCACCCCTGCTGGCTAATAGGTGCTTTGTGGATGTTGCTTGTCATTAGAAAAGTCCATTTTGGTTAACCCCTTAAAGCCCCAGTTTGGGGAAAAATGAGCCTTGCAACTTTAGCCTGTGTTAGTGAAACTGTACATATCTTTGCAACTACTTAGTGTACTAAGGTGAATTATCCCTTGTTTTGTTCAAGGTGAATTGGGCCTTCATTTGGTGTCAAGTATAATTTTTCAAACTTGATCTATATATTTCTTTATATTACCATGAGGTACCATTAAAAAACATCATACTGCGCACAGGGGCGTGTATCCGTACCTCTATTGATGTGCAAGTTCGGGTTGGCATGAAGCATCTTGCAGTCGCATCATGTCATTGAGTTGTATAGGTGGCTGCAGGCACCATCTGTCACTCCCGGGCACACACTGTACAGCTGAGTAGATCTGTACACTAACTCATCAGAGATTTTTACAGACTTCTCCTCTAGTGAGGAGAAAAAACACAAAGCGGTAATGTATCAATACTGGAGCAAACAGAATCTGGATCAGTTTCCCATGGCAACCAATCAGCTTCTCTCTTCAGTTTGCTCAGTTAAGATTTACATAGTTACATAGTATTTGGGGTTGAATAAAGACATACGTCCATCAAGTCCAACCCATATAGGTCCACGCATCATCTTATTCTAAAGGTGCCCATACACTGCTCGATTCTCGTAGGAGAATCGTGGGAAATCCCGCGATCGTACGAGAATCGAGCAGTGTGAACGAAGACGTGCGACCGTTTCTACTGTACTGTCGCACGTCTTTTGTCTAAGGAGCACGCTAGAAAACCAGCTGAAAATCGTACGATTTTCGGCTGGTTAGAACGGTGCTCGGGAGACAAATGCCAAACGGGCCGGTGTGCGCACGCGCACATTGCCCGTTCAGCATTGCGGTCATCGGAAGCCCGCCCCTCAGGGGGGCGGGCTTGCGATGATCGAGAGTACGATCTGCCTGTCCAAGATGGGCAGATCGTACGTTTTTTAAATCACTTTACAACCATCGCAAGACTAAGGTCTTGCGATGGTTGTACAGTGTATGGCCACCTTTAGGGATACTGGTATCCCTGGATATTACGGTCCCTCAAGAAATTGTCCAAACATTTCTTTGAAAATGAAAGATAGAAGCTGATTGGTTGCCATGCACAGCTGCTCCAGATTTTGTCTGATCCAGTTTTGATAAATTCCCCTCAATGTTTCCTGATTCCTGGCTCCTGATTGTTAACCGAGAAGCTGTCAGTCACAGCTTGGTCTTGGTACTGAGGGCTCATTATTGAGCCTGCTCCCAGCTAAAAAATGCCACATATACTGTACAGTGCATTCAGAAAGTATTCAGACCCACCTCTCTTTTCTCCAATTTTGTTATGTTGCAGCCTGATGCTACAGTTGTTTAAATTCTTTTTTTTTTCCCCTTAATAAACACTCAGTACCCCATAATGACAAAGTGAAAACAGAATTGTAAAAAAGCACTACTAAGCAGGAAGCAGAGGCTGTATCTGAAAAGTTAAATATTGCTTCCCCCATATAAATATATAACTTTCAAACTTCATGTAAATGTGAGGTTTTTAAATCAATGACACCCAAAGATAAAATTATTAGTTGGTTTTGATTAATCAGGCTGGTAGACTTGCCATTGTTTCCATTAGCAGTGAGGCTAATTGTCATAGTCTGATGTTAAATGGTAAAAAGAAAGGTCACCCTTTGTTCATAAGATAAATTGACAAACTTAACAGGATTTGCTATTTCTCTGTGCTGCTGAGGTCACTATGCACTATAGCACTGATACAGTCTAAAATTATAAAGCAGGTGTTCTAAACAGGAGGGTATGATACTGGATATCTTAATTAGGCACCCTTAAATACTAGGAAATGTACAGCATTTCACTCGATCAATGGTGGTCAACTCTCCTGACATAGAGGACCTCATGTACAGCCTCTGACAACACCAGAGGGCCACACAAAATATTCAGTAAATGAAATGCAACATAAACCTTTCAGAGAATATTGGCACATGCAACAGGAGAGAGTGAAAGACAACAAGACATAGTCAGAAAGTGTAGACATGCTGCAGAAGATGGAGATGGCAATAGACAGCAAAAATGCTATATGAGTTTTTGGTGACCGGGGACATGTTTCAGCAACAGTCATAGTCTGAGGACACATTGCATGACTGTTAGAAGTTACTGCTATTACAAGGCAATAGGGAAGCAAAAACACTGACTGTAGGAATCCCAAGAGCCACACAAAAAGTGTCAAATGGACACATTCAGCCCCCAGGCTGCATGTTGGGCTCCAGGGTACCAGATAGTAAAGAAAGAATTAAAGTAACAGCTCTGGAGCCAGCATCTCTAAAAACCAAGTGAGCAATGGCACCTTACACACTAATATCTAAAAAAAAATCCCCTTATATCTAAAAAAGACCGGTAGGAACAAGCAGGAAATTGATCTGCATTTGTCACTATCAGGAAGCGTTGAAACTTATCGGGTTATAGCAGTCCAGGGATTAGGGATTCTGAGCTGCAAAGACACCGTCTAAAAGTATATGGTGACTCTGTTACTGACGGAACCTCCTTTACGTTGCATGGACATTAGTGAAGTTGTACATAAGCTAGGCAATTTAGGGCAATTCATGTACAACATGTGATTGTCATTACATTGGCCTCAAGGCTGTCAAATTCTTTCTGACAAAAAAAAAAAAACCTTCACTGAAGAGGACTAGTTCAGTCTGCCACAGGTAGGTTCCTAATCCGGGCACAATTTTTCTTAAAATTAAAGTTCAGTCCCTCCTACAACTTAACTGAAGAGGACCAGTTCAGTCTGCTAAAAGTAGGTTTCTCATCTGCGCATGTTTTCCTTGAAAAGAATGTACCTCGGAAATTGTGAGGGCTACACCTATGACAGCTTGGATTCTTTCCATTGTTCTAAAATTCCAACACATCGCTTTGTAAGAAATAAAAAAAAATCCAGATCAACTGCAAAACTGAAGATGACACTTGACATACATTGCACAATCTTGATGGGTATATGCACTTTTCTTAACTTTTAGCTCCTTTTGGATAGCCAGACATATAAAGCAAGTTTGCAAATAATGTCATTAATCTTTGTCCTTTCTCCTTCTATTTCTTGACAATATTTAGTAGTGATGCGCGAACGTGCTTGTGTTAGATTTATGGGCTGTTAGTCAAACTTATGATAAATTCCAACAATTGCAAACTTTAATCCGAGCCCCATTCAAGTTAAGGCAAGTGATTGTCAAACCAAGGGTATGAAAAGCTGGGCACTGCCATGGAGGGACATGTACCAATGCTAAAAACTATTTTAGTAAATACCTTTCAGCAGGAGGAGGACCCATCACATAATTGGCATTTTTTGTATAATATATATTTTTTACTTTTGCATTGTTCCTTGACTTACACAGACCATCAGCATCAGTAAAACTGTACATATCTTTGCAACTACTTAGTGTAGGTCAGGGGCGTATCTGCCGCGAGGCAAACAAGGCGTTTGCCTGGAGCGGCAGATTCGCTGAGAGCGGCGGGTCCGTCCGGGGGGGGGCTATTGCTGTGCAGAAAGCGGTGGGTCCGTCCGTCAGCAGGGACAGCCTAAGAAGCTACACACCACTGTGTTGCTTTCGCTTTCACTTTACAAGTTTACACTGTATTAAACAGGAAGGGGCGTGGCAAATTTAGATTAGGGGGCGCTCGAGTTTAGTCTTGCCTAGGGCAGCACAAAACCAAAATACACCACTGGTGTAGGTGAATTATCCCTTGTTTTTTTCAGGGTGAATTGGGCCTTCGTTTGGTGTCAAATATAATTTTTTAAACTTTAGCTATATATTTATTTCTTTTACCATGAGGCACCATCAAAAACCAACAGACTGCATCCAGGGGCGTGCATCCGTACCTGTATGGGTGTGCAAGTTTGGGATTGCATGTAGCATCTTACAACCGCGTGCTGTCATTGAGTTGTTTAGGTGGCTGCAGGCACCAGCTATCATCTGGGGCGAACAATGTACAGCTGATTACATCTGTGTGAATGAGCCCTAACACTTACCTAGATTAAGCCCTAACCTATTTTTTAACAGACTTTTCTTTTTTTTTACAGACTTTTCCTCTATTGAGGAGAAAAAAACTCACTGAATAGCTAGCTATGGATATCATAGTGATCATGTGATCTGGAGGCAGAGCTGCTGGCTCCCAATTGTTAACCAAGAAACTGTCAGTCACAGCTTGGTCTTGGTGCTAGGTAGCAGGCTCATAACTGAGCCTGCTACCTGCTAAAAAATATGCCACATATATGTGGCACCACGGAAGAAAGCCCACCTCCATGAGACCACATACAGTATATATGTGACGCCAACAGGAACAAGTTAATTAGACTCTATTTGAGAGATGTTCTGTAAGACATTTAGCAAAGCCCAACCACTGCAGCACTACTAAGCAGGAAGCAGAGGCTGTATCTGTAAAAGCAAACATTGCTTCCCCCATATAAATATATAATTTCAAACTTTATGCAGATGTGAGGTTCTTTCAATCAGTGACAGACAATATCAACTGTAAAACTGAAGATAACACTTGACATAAAGTGCATGATCTTGATGGGTATATGCACTTTTCAAAACGATTAGCTCCTTTTGGATAGCCAGACATATAAAGCAAGTTTGCAAACATTACCATTAATCTTTGTCAAGAGCCAGAAATATTATAGAGACTCCATAGTATTGAAGCCAATGGAGTAGGCTGCAGTTTGAAAATTACACATAGCATGCCTGTCTTATCCCAAAAATCCACTTTTAAATGTATACAGGTGAAACTCGAATAATTAGAATATCGTGCATAGTTCATTTATTTCACTAATGCAACTTAAAAGGTGAAACTAATATATGAGATAGACTCATTACATGCAAAGCAAGATAATTCAAGCCGTGATTTGTCATAATTGTGATGATTATGGCTTACAGCTCATGAAAACCCCAAGAACCCCAAATCCACAACCTCAAAAAAGTAGAATATTACATGCAATCAATAAAACAAGGATTGTACATAGAACAATATCGGACCTCTGAAAAGTACAAGCATGTATATGTACTCAGTACTTGGTTTGGGCCCCTTTTGCAGCACTTACTGCAATTACTTTTGCACGATATTCTAATTATTCGAGTTTCACCTGTATATGCCACAAAAACAGGAAAATTATTATACAGACCACACTGACAGAAATGCAGCAAGTGTGCCGCAATTTTAAATTGACAACACATGCACCTATTCAGGCCAAATATACACAATAAAATTTATTTTTGTACACTAACAAAAGAAAGGAACAGGCATATTTTTTTAGCAAGTTCTTGTGCTTAACCACATAATTTAGCTTTGTAGAACAAAAATGTAGTGTATATGTTTTTAGAATACAGTAGAAGTAATATGCTACACACAGCATAAAAGTATATCTACAATTTCTTGTATTTCTCATTGGCTAAATCACACCCCCATTTAGCTTTGGAGGACTAAAAATGTAAACATTATAGTTTTCAGATTAAAATAGGAGTAATATGATACACACAGCATACACAGTATTTCTACCATTTCTTGTAGGCCTCATTGGCTAAACTGTATTCTTATTTAGCTTTGGAGGACAAAAAAATATGAAAGTTTATATTTTTTAACACAAAACAAAAGTAAAATACAATGCACAACATATGTAGTATATTTACTATTTCTTGTAGGAGTAAAACACATCCCCATTTAGCTTTGGAGGACATACAATGTAGCAATATATCAGCAACCACTAAACTTGTTCCTTTTGTACAAAGTGTATGTCAAAATTCATAAATAATATTTTAGCTCAGTTCAGTTTTCAATGCAATCCATATTACAATCCAGCATAGTGTCAAAGTTAAATGCAATATTTGAGGTATCCCTTAGCAACCACTCAAGAGGATTCCTTAGTGCAAATCCCTCCACAAACAATGTCAGCTGTCACTTAAACTGATGCCCCCTCCATGCACCCTTTGTTGCATGGACTTATCAGAAGAGATGCAACCTTATTTATTTTTTTTAAAGAAAGATCAGATGTAATTTTTTTTTTGCACAATATGTATTAAAGTTTTTCTGACCCTTGTTAAAAAAAATAAGGTTGCATTTCTATAGAGCACTAAGCTATTTTGGTTAGAGTCTAAGTAGGACTGACTCTTTAAGGGAAACATTTTCTGAAACAAAAACATGGATACTTATATTGCTGCTTCTTAGGGCTCATTCCCACCCAATTAATTGGGACTGCACTGGGTGCATTTTGCAACGCAGCTGCAATGCAAGACAAGGCAATTTGCTTTGTTCCAGATAGACACAGTCCACAACATTGTGTTATGTTGCATTGCACTGTGGTGGTGTATGCTGAAAAAAAGTACAACGTGCAGTACTTTTTGTGCTTTGCCCATAGAACTTGAAATGTCACCTGTGTTGAATCAATCATGTTCCAGATCAATGACCCTACAAGTATTAAAATCAGAGGTTCAGCTAGGCAACTAGCATCTTCAAGTTTGTATTATATGACCTTCAATTACACTTGGTGCCAAATTATTCACGTTAAGGTCACTGCAAAGGACAGGGGAGGAATATTTGCATCTGGAGGAAAAGAGGTTTAACCTTTGCATACGGAAACGATTCTTCACAGTTAGAGCTGTGAAAATGTGGAATAGACTCCCCCAGGAGCTTGTTCTAGCTAGCTCGGTTAATTGTTTTAAAAAACATCTGGAAGTATTCCTAAATGCACAGAATATTACTGGATATTGAGTTCTTATAGGTATATTAAGCATCAGAGATTGTTGATCCCAGGAATATCCGATTGCCTTATGGGATCAGGAAGGAATTTTTTCCCCTGTTGGAGCAAATTGAACCATGCTTTATAGGGGTTTTTTTTTTGCCTTCCTCTGGATCAACAACAGCCGGTGACTGTGGGCATAGCGTTCTGTTTAGGCTTTTCTTTTTTTTTCTTTGTATCTCTATAGGTTGGACTCCATGGACTTGTGCCTTTTTTCAACCTGACTAACTATGTAACTTCAAATAGCAACAAAACTTTTACTCCGGTATCTGTACAGTTTGACACGGTTACACAGGTGATTCATATTGCTTAAAGTTCATCCTCTACAGAACAGAGCAATTCATGTTTATGAAAACATTCTTAAAGTGCCCACACACCGGTCGAATTTTGGCCAGATTTGAATGTACCTGCCAAAATCCGCACAGTGTGTGGGGCTGTAGGCTTTCTTTCAGCTGGCATTCCTTGATCAGCTAATCGAATGAGCCTGTTGGAAAATTTTCAAGCGATCAGAGTCGGCAGCCAATGAAAGGTGTCATATTGTGAAAGGTGCCTGCGGCTCCTCTCATAATACAATGTAGACAGCGGGATTCCTCGATCGAAAAGCTGTTTGTGTTGATGGAGGAATCGTGTCAATTCAGCCCGTGGGTTGAATGAAAAAAATTGATAGGTGTATGATAGGTGTATGGCTAGCTTTAGGATACTGACAGCCTGTGGCTCCACTTGTCTATAAACCAGAAGTTGATGGTCATTGACTTACCTATCTGGCAACCAGATGCAAAGAAATAAAGCTTAGAGATGCTTCAGTCACTGGCTTCTATCAAGTTGATCTGATCACCTTGTGTGGATCCTCTACAGGTGTCTGACACTATTAGTCTGGCTATATTTGATGTACTATAGAACCACTTTCTATGGCCAGAGACTAGATGAGCCCCAGGCACTTAAATTCCTCAAGACAAAAAAGATGTTACTGCTAAAGACCAGATCATTCTGCTGCTAGCAGGTATCAAACTCACACACATTTCTGTGGATTAAAAGCTTAAAAAGTAATGTACATTCTTTGCAACCTCCCAACTTAAACTGTATGGACCTCATTTTTGTTGTAACATTTAATTATATTACATGCTTGTTGTATTTCTATTACTGTAATACATATACAAATTTAAATACTCTCCCTCAATATTTATTTATAGTCTTTTATGATCAACAACTACTGAATTGCAGCACACCTGCTATTAAAATTCACACTTCACATGAATCACTAGGATAGCTGTCAGCATTCCAAAATCACAGAATTTGGGTTTTAAAACTACCCTTTCTTATACACTAAATAAAGTGCACACTGTACAGCTGAGTACATTTGTATGAATGAGTCCTAACACTTAGATTAAGCCCTAACATATTTTTTAACAGATGTATTAATTTCCTTTTTTTTTTTACAGACTTCTCCTCTAGTGAGGAGAAAAAAAAACACAATGAGGGGAATTTATCGAAACTGGAGCAGAAAAAATGTGGAGCAGATTTGCACTGCAACCAATCAGCTTATGTGTCTCATTTTCAAATCTTACCTGAGCAAACTGAAGAGAGAAGCTGATTGATTGCCAAGGGCATCTGCTCCAGATTCTGTTTGCTCCTGTTTTGATAAATTCCCCTCAATGTTTTCTGATTCCAGGCTCCTGATTGTTAACCGAGAAGCTGTCAGTCACAGCTTGGTCTTGGTGCTAAGGGCTCATGATTGAGCCTGCTCCCAGCTAAAAAATATGCCACATATACTGTACAGTGCATTCAGAAAGTATTAAAATTAATGACACACAATGATAAAATGAATACTTGTTTTTAATTAATCGGGCTGGTAGACTTGCACTGAGAAAGAAGCTGTAAGTGCCCATCAGCCATTAGCAGTGAGGCTAATTTGATTGGGGTTGGGGGAGGGTCGTAGTTTGATGTTAAATGGTAAAAAAGTCACACTTTGTTCATAAGATAAATTGACAAACTTAACAGGATTTGTTATTCCTGTGTGCTGCTGAGGTCACTGTGCACTATATGCACTGATACAGTCTATGATTATAAAGCAGGAGTTCTAAACAAGAGGCTAACTATGATACTGGATATCTAAATTAGGCACCCTTACATACTAGAAAATTTACTGAATTTCACTCGATCAATGGTGGTCAACTCTCCTGACATAGAGGACCTCAAGTACGCCCTCTGACAACACCAGAGGACCACACATAATATTCAGTAAATGTAATGCAACATAAACTTTTCACAGACTATTGGCACATGCAACAGGAGAAAGTGAAAGACTACAAGACATAGTCAGAAAGTGTAGACATGCTGCAGGAGATGGAGATGGCAATAGACAGCAAAAATGCTATATGAGTTTTTGGTGACCGGGGACATGTTTCAGCAACAGTCATAGTCTGAGGACACATTGCATGACTGTTAGAAGTTACTGCTATTAAAAGGCAATAGGGAAGCAAAAACACTGAGTGCAGAAATCCCAAGAGCCATACAAAAAGTATCAAATGGATACATTCAGCCCCCAGGCTGCATGTTCGGCTCCAGGGTACCAGATAGTAAAGAAAGAATTAAAGTAACAGCTCTGTAGACAGCATCTCTAAACACCAAGTGAGCAATAGCATCTAATACACTTATATAAAAAAAAGTCCCCTTATATCTAAAAACAGTAGGAACAGGCAGGAAATTGATCTGCATTTGTCACTATCGGGAAGTGTTGCAACTTACCAGTTATAGCAGTCCAGGGATTAGGGATCGTGAGCTGCAAAGACACCGTCTAAAAGTATATAGTGACTTTATGTTACTGCTGGAACCTCTTTTACATTGCATGGACACTAGTGAAGTTGTACATATGCTAGGCAATTCAGGCCAATTCATGTACAATATATGATTGTCATTACATTGGCCTCAAGGCTGTCAAATTCTTTCTGACAAAAAAAAAAGCTTCACTCAAGAGGACTGGTTCAGTCTGCCACAGGTAGGTTTCTAACCCATGAACACTTTTTATGAAATTAAAGTTGAGTACCTCCTACAATTTAACTGAAGAGGACTGGTTCAGTCTGCTACAAGTAGGTTTCTCATCTGCACACATTTTCCTTGAAATGAACGTTGAGTACCTCGTACATTGTGAGGGCTACACCTATGACAGCTTGGATTCTTTCCATTGTTCTAAAATTAAAACACATTGCTTTGTAAGAAATCAAACAAAATCCAGATCAACTGCAAAACTGAAGATGACACTTGACATACATTGCACAATCTTGATGGGTATATGCACTTTTCCAAAGTTTTAGCTCCTTTTAGATAGCCAGACATATAAAGCAAGTTTGCAAACAATGCCTTTAATCTTTGTCCTTTCTTGTTCTATTTCTTGATAAAGATATCTAGTAGTGAGGAGCGAATTTGCTCAAACTTATGGGCTGTTAGTCAAACACAAATTGCAAACTTTAATCAGAGCCCCATTCAAGTCAAGGCAAGTGATTGACAAACCAAGGGTATGGAAAGCTGGGCACTGCCATAGAGGGGCATGTACCAATGCAAAATACTATTTTAAGAACTACCTTTCAGCAGGAGGAGGACCCATCAGATAATTTGCATTTTTAATATAATTTATATTTTTTACTTTTGAATTGTTACTTGACTTACACAAAGCATCAGTAAAACTGTACATATCTTTGCAACTACTTAGTGTAGGTGAATTATCCCTTGTTTCGTTCAGGGTGAATTGGGCCTTCGTTTGGTGTCAAATATAGTTTTTTAAACTTTAGCTAAAGCTAACCAACCATGAGGCACCATAAAAACCAAAAGACTGCATCCAGGGGCATTTTGGGATTGCATGTAGCATTTTACAGCCGTATCCTGTCATTGAGTTGTTTAGGTGGCTGCAGGCACCAGCTGTCACTCTGGGGTGCACTATGTACAGCTGAGTACATCTGTGTGAATGAGCCCTAACACTTACCTAGAGTAAGCCCTAACCTATTTTTTAACAGACATATTATTTTCTTTTTTTACAGACTTTTCCTCTAGTGAGGAGAAAAAAAACAACAATGAATGGCTAGCTATGGATATCATAGTGATCCTGTGATTTGGAGGCAGAGCTGCTGGCTCCCGATTGTTAACCAAGAAGCTGTCAGTCACAGCTTGGTCTTGGTGCTAGGGGCTCATGATTGAGCCTGCTCCCTGCTAAAAAATATTCATTGGTTTTGATTAATCAGACTGATAGACTTGCACTGAGAAAGAAGCTGTAAGTGCCCATCAGAAGTCATGGACAATGTTTCCATTAGCAGTGAGTCTAATTTAATTGGGGGGGTCGTAGTTTGATGTTAAACGGTAAAAAAAAAGTCACACTTTGTTCACAAGACAATTGACAAACTTAACAGGCTTTATTATACTTAATAGGACATATTACTCCTCTGTGCCCCGGAGGTCACTATCCATTAGAGAGGCACCGATACAGGTTTTCCGTATCGAGTATGAGTACTGATACCGGAAGTCCCATTGGAAAAACAGTGCGACATGTAATGACTCGCCGCCCGGCTTCCTGATTATCTGGGTAATGACTCGCCGCCCGGCTTCCTGATTGGTCAGCTTCCCAAACAATTGAAAGCTGGGCAGCGAGTCAATACACGCTGCCTGGCTTCCTGATTGACCGGGAAGCCGGGCAGCATGTAATGACTCGCCGCCCGGCTTCCTGATACCAAAAGCTCCGATATCGGGATAGGCATTGGGAGCATTTTGGCATTTTTTTGTACATAAGCTAGGCAATTTAGGCAAATTCATGTACAACACGTGATGGTCATTACATTGCCCTGAACCCTGTCAAATTCTTTCTGACAAAAAAAAACCTTTACTGAAAAGGACTGGTTCAGTCTGCCACAGGTGAGTTTCTAAGCACGCACATTTTTTCTTGAAATTAAAGATCAGTCCCTCCTACAACTTAACTGAAGAGGGCCGGTTCAGTCTGCTACATGTAGGTTTCTCATCTGCGCATATTTTTCTTGAAATTAATGTTGAGTACCTTGTATGACAGCTTGGATTATTTCCATTGTTCTAAAATTGCAACACATTGCTTTGTAAGAAATCAAACAAAATCCAGATCAACTGCAAAACTGAAGATGACACTTGACATACAGTGCACAATCTTGATGGGTATATGCACTTTTCAAAACTTTTAGCTCATTTTGGATAGCCGGACATATAAAGCAAGTTTGCAAACAATGCCATTAATCTTTGTCCTTTCTCCTTTCCTTCTATTTCTTGATCAAGATATTTAGTAGTAATGAGCAAATTTGCTTGTGTTAAACTTATGGGCTGTTAGTCAAACTTCCAGAAAAGTTAGGTAAATTCCAAAAAATTGGAACTTTAATGAGACCCCCATTCAAGTCAAGGCAAGTTGTTGTCAAACCAAAAGGTATGGAAAGCTGGGCACTGCAATGGAGGGGTATGTACCAATGCAAAAAACTATTTTATGAAAATACCTTTCAGCAGGAAGAGGACCCATCACATAACTTGTATTTTTAATATAATTTATATTTTTTACTTCTGCATTGTTCCTTGGCTTACACAAAGCATCAGCACCCCAATCTGATTCATTATGGTGCTGTTTCAACACCAGATTTTCTGTCTAGAAGTAATAGGCCATAATATATATATATATATATATATTCACTTTGTCTGCCAGAGACTGACTCAAGCAAATGTTAAGGGACAGTTTTGATTTTCACATTCTTTTCATTACAGCTACAAAGTAATCATGTGAAATGGAAATTAGAGCTCCACTTGCAAAGTAATTTTTTTGGTTTGCCTGAATGAAATACTTTTTTCCTATGCTGGCCAGATCGATTGCAGTATCAGTTTACATTACATTTGACCTGAAAAGAATATATGCTAAGAATGCGCAGAGCAGATGACTCTGCAATTTGTTTATGAATAGACCAAATAGAGCTAATTTGAGGGTTGGCATCCATGTTAGGGCCAGGTTACAGGGAAGGGGGTTAGGGTAGGTAATTGTTCTTAACAACAGTAGCTGTGCATAAAAACTGCCAGTGTCAAGCCAATGGATGAAACAGCGGAAAAGCGGAAAAACAGTTTCATAGCATAGCTTGTGATATTTTTGTTTTGTAGCACACTGTAAAGTCTACAAAGTTTAATAAATCATCAACACAGAGTACACAAACACACTTCAAATTATAACACCTTACATTCTGGAGATGAGGCAGCTCTTATACCAAAATAAAACTTATAGTGCCATATTTCAGAGACAATAGTCAGACATACAGTACAGTGGTTTAAATGCATGTAAGCAGCTTAATTAGACTGCAGTGTAAGAGGGAGAGTGAGGGAGGTTTTATTGTGAAATAAAAATAAGTGTGTATTATGTCAGAGACAAGAGTCTGAAATGTTGCACAGAATTGCATCAATTGAGCAGATTTACTAAGCTGCATTTAAAGACGGAGAGATAAAGCAAGGCATTAGAGTGTATTATTTCTGAGACAAGAGCCAGAAATATTATACAGATTCCTTAGTTTTGAAGCAATTGGAGTAAGCTGCTTTCACGTACCTGGTTAGAGACTGAGTGTGAGGAGGCCTCCCTTGCACCTTGTGTCCCAAGGACTCTGAGGTTGGGGACAGAGTCAAAAGGAGACAGCGAGTGGCACGAGTGCCAGTGGTGAGGACACCGTGCAAGCCAAATATCCAGGAATGCTGGTAACCGAAGTCCAAGTAGTCAAGCCAAGGTCAAATCCAAAGGAGCAATCACAGTACAGAGGGGTCAGGCAAAATCAAAGTCCAGTAATCAAATCCGAGGTCGGGGGGGAGGCAGCAAGCAAGAATCGTCAGGTCCAATCCGGGTCAAATCAAGGCAAGAAGAATATCACAGGAATACAGGAACATGGGAGAGCTGAAAGAGAATCCAGCAATATGGTGGTGCTTGAGCCGGGTTTATATAGGGGGAAGTAGTTAGGATGATGTGTCACTTCCTGTGCGCCATTTTGGCGCGCTTTTGCACGGCTGAAGATGAACTTCTGCGCATGCGTGGAATAACGCGTTTCTCGCTAGTATGGCAATGCGCCCTTGGCGCATGCGAAGTTACAGGGGATTTCTTACAGCTGCACTTTGAAAATTGCACTTTGTAAGAAATCAAACAAAATCCAGATCAACTGTAAAACTGAAGATAACACTTGACATACAGTGCACAATCTTGATGGTTATATGCTTTTCACAACTTTTAGCTCCTTTTGGATAGCCAGACATATAAAGCAAGTTTGCAAACAATGCCATTAATCTTTGTCAAGAGCCAGAAATATTATAGAGACTCCATAGTTTTGAAGCAATTGGAGTAAGCTGGACTTTGAAAATTGTACACAACATGCATGTTTTCATCCCACAAATCCACTTTTAAATGTATATATGGCACGGAAAAGGAAAAATATTATACAGACCACACTGACAGCACAAAAAAGGAAAAATATTATACAGACCACACTGACAGCACTGCAGCAGTTGGAGTAGGCTGCAATTTTAAATTGACAGAACACATCCACCTATTCAGGCCAAATATACATAACAAAGTGTATTTTTGTACACTAACAAAAGAAAGGAACAGGCAGGTTTTTAGCAAGTTCTTGTGCTAAACCACATCCTGCATATAGCTTTGTAGGACAAAATTGTAAAGTTTTCATATTTTTAGAATACAGTAGAAGTAATATGCTACACACAGCATAAAAGTATATCTAATATTTCTTGTTTTCCTCATTGGCTAAATCAAACCCCATTTAGCATGGATGAATAAAAATGTATACATTATAGTTTTCAAGTTAAAATAGAAGTAATATGCTACACACAGAATACACGGTATTTCTAACATTTCTTGTAGGTCTCATTGGCTACACTGCATTCTTATTTAGCTTTGAAGGACAAAAAATAGGAACGTTTATATTTTTTTATATATCTTTTTTAACAGAAAACAGAAGTATAATGCAACACGCAACATATTTTGTATCTCTACAATTTCTTGTAGGAGTAAAACACATCACCATTTAGCTTTGGAGGACAAAGAATTTAGCAATATATCTGCAACCACTAAAATTTCCATTTTGTTCAAAGTGTATGTCAAAATTCATATATAATATTTCAGCTCAGTTAAATTTTCAATGCAATCCATATTACAACCCAGTATAGTGCCAAAGTGAAGTGCAATATTTGAAGTATCCCTTGGTAACCTCTCAAGAGGATTCCTTAATACAAATCCATCCAAAAACAATATCAGCTGTTACTTAAACTGATGCCCCCTCCATGCACCCTTTGTTGCATGGACTTATCAGAAGAGATGCAACCTTATGGTTTTTTTTTAAAGAAAGGTCAGATGATTTTTTTTTTGCACAATATATATTAAAGCGTATCTGAACTTTGTTAAAAAAAAAATAAGGTTGCATCTCTATAGAGCACTGAGCTGTTAGTTAGAGTCTAAGTAGGACTAACACTAATATTTTTGGATTTGTACAAACTATACTGTAAATGTTTCATGCATTTTATAAGTAGCATCATGACATAGAGCCAGCACTGAAACTGGGGGGGAGGGGGGGCACATGCCCCGGGAAACGCATGGGGGTGCACCGCCAGCAGGTCCAGGGGGAAGAAATGTTCAAATGAGCTTCCGCTGCCACTGCCTTTGCGGCAATGACTCCTTGTGCCAGCTCCCTTTTCTCGGCCACTCTGTAGCTGCAGTGGTCAAGGAGAAGAAAAGCCAGTTCAGCTGCCTTTGTAAAAGCGCACTCAAGGATAAGGCTCCTCAGCAGCCACCTGCAGCTCCCTCCTCCCACTTTAGCTGCTATAGGCTGGCAGGGAGGCTGCAGACCTTCCATTGGATGGCTAAGAGCAGGAGAGCGGGACCTGAAATCAGGGGACTAGGAGACAGCTAAAGGCATCACCTCGGAATATGGAGGCAACATTGCTGCCCACCCACCACTACCAGGAGAGGAAGAGGCCATAAGGACAGAGCACTGGAATAAGATCAACTGTGTGCACTGTAAGTCCCTTTCTGAGTCACACTGCTGACCTCTGTACTGTGCGTCACACCGCTGACATTTGTACTGTTCGTCCCACCGCTGACCTCTGCACTCTGCGTCACACCGCTGATCTCTGCACTCTGTGTCACACCGATGACCTCTGCACTCTGCGTCACAACACTGACCTCTCTATATCACACCACTGACCTTTGTACTGTGCGTCACACCGCTGACCTCTGCACCGGGGGCATAACTAGAAATCACAGGGCCCCATAAAAAATGTGTATGGGGCCCTGTAATTTCTAGTTACGCCTCTTGCAGAGCCCACCTGAGATTGCAAACAGCCCACCTGAGAGTGACCCTGCAGAGCCCACCATATAATCTATAATCTATGGAGGGCTCTGCAGGGTCTCAGGTGGACTGGTCATACCCCTGCACATCTCTTACCTGTCAGCCCAGATCTGCTGCAGCCTTCTCCACCACCAGGCCCCACCTCTCCTGGTCACTGACAGGCCATGCCTCCTCCTCTGCCGTCGGGTTAGAAGGGGTACCGCTGGGAAAATAGAAGCGAGGCCAGAAGTGGCTCCTAAATGAACAAAGCAAAACTGGAGAATGAGGTGTGGTGGATCAAGAGGGGCTCTGCCGCGACAAAAGAATGAGAGCCCCGAAGTGTGGGGAAGAGGCAAGGGGGTTCAGATGGAGAACTTCTCCCGGCTTGGGAGCAACTCTGAGTCTTTGCCCCGGGTGACGGAATGTCTAGCTTCACCTCTGCATAGAGCTCCTAAACATTTCAAGCCTAGAATTTGAGTAGGCCTTATGCTGAATACATTTTATCTCTTTTGCCTAAGGATATCATGCAATTGCCAAAATAAAGAATGGAGTTGTCCTCTATAAAGGAAACCTGAGAGAAATAGGCATGCTGCTTTTGCTGAACTCCTTCTGAAAAGGCTAGTTGCCTGACTGTCTATAACATCAGTACCTTCCGTATAACACAACCAGCAGCCCATTACAGACTCATAGGTTTCTCCTGGCTGGTATAAGAAGGTAGATGAACCCCGTTGACTTCAAGTTTTTATTTAACTTTCAACACTTTTTGGGGTTGATTTACTAAAGGAACAATAATAGGTTGCTCGCTTTAACTTTAGTGAATGATGTAACATTCTGGTGATTTCCATCATCCAACTATGTGCAAGCAAAAATGCAGTTTTTTTGTATTTTTCTTGCATGTGATTGGGTATTCTTTCCAAAGTTAACTTTTTACCACATTCACTAAGCTATAGGAAAATTCCTTTGCAAAGTGTACAGCTGATTTGCCTTTAAGTCCTAATGTCTTCTTAGTTAAGCAATGAGTCCAAGGAGGGCACAATTGTTGGGCTGTGATTAGGCCTTGGTTGTCCTTAATCTGGCCCTGGGTACCTGGAAAATACCTTTTTTCCCTTTAATCAAAGTGGACCCTGTATTAAACTACAGTGTCCTAACTCAGTGAACTTGTGTGCCCAACAAGTAATTGGTCTAGACAAAAATGCAAACATGTAAATACACTATATTTAAATGTATTCTGACATATTCAAAGCAGGTGTACAGTAATATTTCCCCAAACACCAAAGGATAATAATTGTGAAATAAATAGGCAGAAACGTTCATATCTGTGCTAGAATGGAGTATTCATCATCTTTCCAGGGTGACACATTAAATCCCTAACAACTTCCCTTCTGGTTTTCCTGTTGTGGTAATGCATGCTAAATTCCATAATAATAAGCAGTGAAATGCAACGTTGCCTTCCTAGAACAGAAAGTATATCATCTCAAGTTTTATTCTACAATTAAAGTGTGTGTATAGCCAGCTCATTTATTTTAATATTTGGCATAGTAGGTAAGGGTCCCGTTGGGAAGATGTCCCTTACTTCCTGCTTGCAAATAATTACTAGGAGTAGCACTTGGCACATTTGGAGAAAAATGGCTGCCTATGGAGTGAGGTACTCAAGTAGCTTGTAGCAGAGGTTAACCACAGCACTCCAATTTATCACTGCTACATGCTCCTTTTATACTTCACTCATAGTCCTATAGAATACCAAACCCCTCACCACTAGACTATCAAAAAGATATGAATAGTCAGTGAGTGATTAAGCTCATCAGCTTGCAACTATTTCCAATAAGTCTGCACTGGGTGGACTGACCCTATACAAAATAACTATAGGTGTCCTGTGCATAATTTTTACTCAGAAAGAGTGGACATTGGGTGGAACCTACAATCAGCATTTCTGTAAAGCAGCTATAGCCGGTGTAGACATTCCACTAATGCACATACATACTTGTTCCACTCACAGACATACTAGCCATACTATGCACTAGGTATATTTAGAATCATAACGCAGTGGTGGGAGTTATGAGCAAGAATTTCCTGCTCTTCATTGTACAATTACCAATGGAATTCTCACGAGGGTCTTTTCAAACTCCTCTATCATTCATTCCAGTTCATACTAGAGCGTAGCAGACGTCAAAGAATGCTCTGATGAGGAGTATATCAGGGCAAGAAACAAGTAACTCGCACCAACAGGATTTTATTTTAATGGGTCTTATCAATTCATAAACGGTTGCTTTTTTACCCAATGTACTATGGGCTAATTCAGTAATACATTGTGGTGAACATGTGCACAGTACAGAAACTAATTGTATTCAATCAGCTTTCACTTTCAGTCAAATTAGTCAAGTTATTATTTCTAGCGATTGTAAAGCACACTTTCTTCTCTTTGCATTGGCTTGCTGTCACGTACCTGGTTGGAGACTGAATGTGTGAGGAGGCCTCCCTTGAACCTCATGTCCCGAGGACTCTGAGGATGGGGACAGAGTCCAAGTAGACAGCGAGTGGCACGGGTGCCAGTGGTGATAACACCGTGCAATCTGAAATCCAGGGGCTTTGAGTTCCCAAGGTGAAATCCAATCTCCAAGTAAACGAGCCAAGGTCAAAAACAATCGGACAAACACAGTACACAGGGGTCAGGCAGAAGCAAAGTCCAGTAAACAAATCCGAGGTCGGTGGCAGGCAGCAGGCAAGAAGAGTCAAGACAAATCCAGGTCACAGCAAGTCAGGAAGGGAATCACAGGAATACAGGTACACAGGAGAGCTGAAGATAATCCAGCAATATGGTGGTGCTCAGGCTCGGTTTATATAGAGGAAATGATTAGGGTGATGTAATTTCCTGTGTGCCGTTTTCGCGCACTTTTGCGCGGCTGGTCCATAGCGTCCGTGCATGCGCGGAAGAGCGCATTTCTCTGTGGAACGGGAAAGCGCGCTTGGCGCATGCGCAGTTACAGGAGGTTGCTTGCAGTTGCTGAGTGAGCCACACTTCATAGGGGTGTAGGGAGAATTGATGATCCCTGTTGAAATCACATTTTCAGACTCCATTTTGTCAATAAGTTTAATCTTATAATAATAAAGCCACTGCACTATGTGAATGTATAATAAGTTGCTGTGTTAAAAGTGTGTTTTTCATTCATCCATTAAGAGTTAGCATGTGTGTGCATCCCTCCTCCTAGATTCAAAATCACTAATGCAACATAGTTATACAAATGTGAAAACAAAGTCTTCCCATTCAGTTAAATAGTATCAATGCATGTAAGTGTGTGTGTGTGTGTGTGTGTGTGTGTGTGTATGTATGTATATATATATATATACATATATATATATAAACCAGATCAAAACAAATGTCCAATAAAGAATAAAGAGTTCTAGTGATGGTTTCCAATCTATCCTAGTAGTCACTGCACATACTGCCGCTCGCTCACTTTCCGATCATCTCCCTGTAGAGAGCGGTGACTGTCAGTCAACGCTTCCCGCAGGGATTCCCCCCTCCCCTCTCAGATCCTCCAGTGCTGACTGGAGGGATGGAGGGGGGCAGGCATAGCTGGCTCTGCCTCTAGATAGGCTGAGCCCGCTCTCAATCAGCCAGCGGGGTGGATCTCGACAGTATTATCGGGATCAGTCACGGCTGCTGCACTCTCAGTATATAGGGGCCCATAACCCACTGAGTTTTGGGTCACGGGAGGATGTTAGTATATCTCCTCCCGTGACCCTAAAGAGAACTATGAGATAAAAAGGTTACCCCATAGTTCTCTTTTAACATGTATACAGTGCGCATACTGGTGTGCATTGTACACATGTGCTGCCATGTGTTGCGATGCGTTGTTTAAATGCAGCATAGAGCTTTCATTTTTTTTAACAGCTGTGGCAGCATGTTGGGATGTGTTACAACGCATCCAAATTACTGTGCAAAAATACAACATGCCCTATTTTATTGCAGCGCACACCAACACAGCATGTTGCTGTGAACTGAGCCAATAGAAAATAAGACAATTATGAGAGGGCCCTGTCCCCGGTTCCCCTGACAAATCTTCCGTGGCTCCTGACTTCCCAGTGTCCCCGTGGCTCTGATTTACCTTTCGTCCTACCTCAGGTGCTAGTGTGGAATTTGACTATGCTTAGATATGGGTTGTCCACATTCCAGGGCCCACTGACGCCTATTCTAGTGTACCCTGATTTTCCACCTGGTTGTGGGGTTCACCCAAGAGGATAGATTCAAGTGCTTCTGCTTCACCAATAAGTTACGTATGGCCTCCTCTGTTCAGGAACGTAATTTTAAACTTCTGACCTAGTGGTACAGGTCTCCAGCTAGAATGCACCAAATTCACCCCGAGTGCTCGGCTTTGTATTGATGTCTTGATGACATAGAAACTTTGGCTCGCATTTGGTGAAGCTGCCCTCTGATTATGCCCTGTTGGCGGGCTATCTCAAATGGCTACTCGAAAGTTACCTATAGTGATTTCCACTTAAAGGAGAACTATGAGGTGAGTGATTTTGACTTATCCTCATAGTTCTAGCCGACCTGTGACAATGAAACTGTCACAGATCGGCTTAGTAGATCGGGAAATGAGCAAACACATACCGGCATTTGCTCACTTCTCGATCCTGTCACTGCAGAGAGCCGTGACAGGGGAGTGACTGGATTCCCCCTCCCCTGTCCGATCCTCCAGCGCTGACTGGCGGAACGGACGGGGGAGGGAGCGGGTACAGCTTGCTCTGCCTCTAGATAGGCAGAGCCAGCTGTCACTCACGCAGCTGGGTGGATCCAGACATAATTGTCTGGATTCTTTTCAGCTGCGGCGTCACAGTATACCGTGAGCTACTCACGGTATACTGAGCTTTGGGTGATGGGAGGACGCTAGTTTGTGTCCTCCCGTTACCCTAAGGAGAACTATGGGGAAAAGCCCTAACCCCATAGTTCTCCTTTAACTCCTAAAATGGCTTTATTGTCCATCTTTCCAGGCTGTATCTTTAAAGTGAAGAAATCCCTTCTTTGATTTTTCAAAAATGCCCGCTAGAGCCTTGATTCCTCTACAATGGAACTCCACTACGGCCCCCTCAGTCTCGGAATGGTCTGCGGAATTGTGCCAATTAATGAGATTTGAAGAGCTGATAGAGGAGCCGGCTGAGCACTGGGATGCTTTTTTGACCCGATGGATACCATGGATCTTGTTTCCTAATTCATAAGATTATAGGACCTGGACATGAGTCTTTCTTTCAGTCTTCTTTTTTAATAAGGAAAACAAATGGCAAACACACTCATCAACTTATCACCAGCTTCAAAGCAAGGTGCACGTGGAAGGTCTTTAAACAATACAACAGCAAAAAGTTTCCCAGCACACTCACCAGCCAGCATGCAAAAAAACTTGTCTAACCGCTAAGGTTAAAAATAGAGGTTTTAGATACTCGTCTTCTGCAGATTATGTGAAAGCCGCACTGCCTCGTCAAGGCTCCTCTATGTAGTGCGGTCCTAACTCTGACCTATGAGAGTCTCCATCTTGGAGCACATGTAGCAAATAATAAAATTGCAGGTTTGCCAGGAGGCAGCCCAACCCCCTTAAAGGCACAGTGACACATTGGGAGTCTCAGCTGTTGTTGCGATGTGCGGGGTCCCTTGTGTGTCCCTGTGCTGAAAGAGGGGAAGGAGTGTTCTTAGAAAGGTAAGTATAGCGGGGGCGGGGCAGATTGGAGAGGGGAATTCCATTTTCCAAAATTCACCTGGGACAGTGGAATTACCCTTTAATAAGGAAAAGAGTCACCGGCACCCCAACAGTAATATAACAAAATAATTTACTGAAGCAAGTCTATCATATAACAAAGTGAACAATGTCTCGGGGTCCCTTTATCAGGCAAAATGTTAAGTTATTCATGTTATTATTTTATCACAGGATGAGTGCATTTTTGGCGTGAACCAATCTTTGTTGATCCTGATCAAAACAAAAATTCCTGGGACAGCAAATGTTGATATACCAGGAATTTTTGTTTTTATTATCGATCTAGTGTTTTATTGAGATGTTTTCTTTAATTTAGTTTTTGACATTTTGGACATGGTGACGGAATTTGTGTGCAATTTGCAAGTGCTCTTGATTTTCAGTTGGTGGTTGTGTTTGATTACATACACAAGAAAGCAGCATTTACTGTGTTTTTTTTTATGTCACATTTTTCATAAGTAGATTGTGCAAACTTGTATTATATAATTTTGATTTAATAGCCTGCAGTATCAGCAGCATATCCCTCTGTGTGCCACGGGTGAAGAAGGATGAACAGCATCTGCACAGAGTGCATTTAAAAAAAGACATACTGGTTTATCTGGAAGGAACCTGGTACAGCTAGATCATAGATATAATTAACTTTCTAGTTGGAGGCGGAGCTGGGTACAGGAGGGAGGAGCCAGACAGTATATAATGTCACAGTCGGGTCCTTTACAGACTATGGCATCCTTTAGGAGGTAACAGCGAGAGGTGATCTTACCAGTTCTGCTGCTGTCTTCTCATCCACAGGCTGCACATTCTATACTCTGAACTTCTCTTGTGCTACCTTCTAGACACTACCCAACCTGCCACCATGTCTTCCCAGGTAAGACGATTTATTACACTTTTGTATGGAAACTATTTTTTTTTTGTTAGGTGCCAGATAATTAATTGTATCACAGATTGTGTAAATTATTTACTATAAAAACGCAGGAGCATTTTTCTTTACGGTTTAGCTAATTGCTTTTAATTTCCTATTCACAGTAAAAATTATTGATTTCACTGTCTGCAAAATATTTCCCTAATTGAAAACTTGAAGTTTCGCTCACTGGCCTGCTTAGGCAACATGTTCTTAGATTTTTCCTTAAATGTGAGGATTTTTTAAAAATATTTTTAGAGGGTGCATTTAGAGCAGCTCAGCTTATTTCAATAATGTTCTTTGTATTTTTTTTTGCCCTTTTTTTGTGTATTTGATCGATGTTTGTGTACTGTTGTGTTTAATTCAATTCAACCTTTTTCAATGTCTTTTTTTCTTTCTGTTAGAAAAAATTGTAAAGTAATGAGGCTCATAAGGGGCTTTTTGTTAGGCCAAAAAAAAAGTCCAGAATAGTTGAAAGGACCTTTCACCCTTAAAAGTAACTACAAAACACTTACTTTTGCCTTTCCCGTTGGCTCCAATGCATTTTGTCATAAATGGTGAAATTTCACAGAAGATTTGGTTAAAAAAAAAACTCTCAATTTTATTAATCCCTACTAATAAATGAAGACAAGGAAGAATGGAAGGCAGATGTGCGTGGGGGGCGTAACTTTTACAGGGATAATAGAGACTAGTATATAATTTCATCCTCCTATATCTTTGCATGTGCTAGTAATTTCACATGTTTGTGTGTATATATATACACATATACATATACATACATGTTCAGATACCAGTTCAGATACCGGTGCCGATACTTGGCATTTTCCAGGATTGCAGTGGTTGCAGCTGGGACCTGGCTTTGGCACTCCACCACTGTACTGAAATCATTAGTCTGCATTGTTTTAGAAAAACTGTCACATGACAATAAACAAAAATGTATCAGTACTTGTATCTGTGAGGACTTGGACAAGTATCAGTACTTGAAAAAATTGTATCGTTGCATCCCTTATATATATTTATTTATTTTGTAAATCATACATACAACAAGGTTTCACAAATCCCAGGAGCTCCCTGTGCTCCTTAAAAATGACCGTTGCCTCCTAAATTTTGACTTTTTCTCTAGTCTAGTCTTGGAGCTGGAAAAGTATCTGTACATGTACAAAGTACAGTACTTGGTATATATATATATGCGCAATGATATATGCAAATATACAATGTGTGGGTTTCCATGTATGTATTAATTTTGTATGTGGCAGGTTCTCTTTAATGTCTTGAATGCACAGAATTGTTGCATTGTAGAAATATAACAAGTAAAACAAGTTCTGACACTTAATGGAATTAAAGTGATGCAGCCAGAGCTGAGCAAATAATAGAAAAAAATGGATATTATCGGACACATGCCTTGGCTAGAATATGGCAACATTTACATGTGCACCTGTGCTCAGATAATGGATATTGAATAATTTATATATTCCTAACAAGCAGTAAAAAAAAAGATTAAAGTCATCCCTGATCTCTCTAGCTGATTTTAAAGTGAAGGTATTCATTCTCAAAGATCAAAACAAACATTCTAAAACCAGGATTCAGTTCTAACAGCTAAGCCTTCGTGCACACCTGAACGTTTTGTAGCGCGTTCTACGCTCGACGAACGCTCTACGAAACGCTCAGAAATATAAATCCCATTGTATTCAATGGTCTTGTTCCCACCTTGGTGTATTTCCGCCCATCCCTAACGCGCTACAAAACGGCCCACGCCTGAAAAGGTACATGTACTACTTTGGGCCGTTTTACTTACTTTGCGCAACTTTTTTACCGCGAATTGCGGTAAAAAACGCGCGACAGACGCGCATATGCAATACGCCTAGGTGTGAACAAGACCTTAGAAAACCCCCTCTGTTTGTTTTTTTTACATTAGAAGGATGGCAGACTGCCAAGATTCTGCTGCAATTGGAAGAAATAGATGAAAAGCTAAGGTTTCAATAACTGTTGTGAATTTTGAAAATCAATTATTACAAAATGCTCACAGATACAGAGGTGATTGCTTTAAAGTGAATCAACTGCTTGTTCAAAATATGTAAATATGTTCATGTGCATGGCCTGGGAACAGGTTCACTTAAAGCTCACCTGTTGGTAAAAGTTCTAATAGAATTTTGGCTTTATAAACATTATATGCATTACTGAGTTGCTATCAGTGTGGGAAACTATTTTATTTGATAGTATACTTCATACATTTCATCTCTCCCTAGTTCTCTGGATGTGTTTTTAGCAAGTTTAGTGCATACCTAGATATTGATGTAAAATAATATTTCTCTATGTTTCCCTTTATGCAGAAGCCTCTAGATATCTACTCCACCCCTGTTACAGATCAGGCTGTTACTCAAAACGAGCAAGATAAAAAATCCAAGAAATCCAAGAAAAATGACAAGAAAGTGGAGAACCTGAAACAGGAACTTGAAATTGTAAGTTAAATGAGAAACTGATATTTCAGACATGAAGAAATGTTGGAATTTCAGGAGACGTAAATTGGTCATATACTGTGATTCAGCTCATGGCCAAGTTGACCTCACACATGTTTGGACTCTGAGAATATAGTGTAGATGATTTGCCTTTATTCCAAAAGAGAGACACCATCTTAAAAGAAAATCTATAATCATTTGATGCAAAGCAAAAATATGGAGTGTAAGTGTTTAGTGATGAGGGAAACGGTTTTACACGTGTTGGACTGTTTCTTTGTATTGTACCTATGATGAACAACATGATACATGACCAAAGCTCAGCATTCTAACATGGAGATTTCCTAATGTTATGACAAACTAAAGAATATTCTCTGACTGCAAGCAAACTATATTGAAGTAAATAAAAAATAAAAAAGGTCACCTTTAACTTCTTGGCAGTTGGTTTGTAGGACAAGTATATTGTTCTGAAAAACAAAAAACTTCAGTTAAATCTTCCTCAATTTTTTCTACAATTCTGAAAAAGTAGCTCTGAGAAATAGACAACAATGATCTTAACTTGACTACAACTTATATTTCAGACGGACCACACGTTAAGCGTAGAGGAACTGGAGAAGAAATATTTAGTGGACATTAAGCAGGTAAACCTCAAGGAGAAACATGTTGGATTTCTTTTTTATCCTGAGCGTAGTTTTTGCAGTAATTGATGATTATTATTATACATGATTTATATAGCGCCAACAGTTTGGGCAGCGCTTTACAATATTAGTAAGACATTACAATTACAATACAAATCAAGACAAGATGGTAGGGAGGGCCATGCCTGTGAGGATTTAAATCTAAAAGGGAGGGGGAAGTGATACATGAGGAGGTAGCTGTGTGGGGATGAATTGCTTGAGAAAGTGATAGTTCAGTGATTAGTTTGAGGCAGGATAGGCTTCCCTGAAGAGATGACTCTTTAGGGATTGACTAAAGGCAGTCGGGGTAGGAGATAGATGGATGGGCTGGGGTAAAGAGTTCCAGAGGATGGGATAGACTCTAGAGAAGTCCTGGAGGCGAGCATGGTAGGAGTTGACGAGGCAACTAGAAAGCAGAAGGTCTTTAGAAAAGCGGAGGGGATGTTTAGGGTGATACTTTGAGACAGGGTATAGCCAGGGGCAGAGATTTGGATGGCTTTGTAAGTGGTTGTTAATATTTTGAATGTTATCCTTTGGGCGATTGGAAGCCAGTGGAGGGATTGGCAGAGGGTGGTTGCAGACACTGAGCGGTTGGTTAGGTGGATGAGTCTAGCAACAGCATTCATGATATACTGAAGGAGGGACAGCCTGTATAGAGGTAGGCCTAGGCCAATGAGGAGGGAGTTGCAAAAGTCAAGACGAGAGATAACAAGTAAGCAGGTGAGTAGTTTTGTGATTTCATTGGTGAGGAAGGGGAGTATTTTGGAGATGTTACGAAGGTGAAGCCTCAGGATTTGGATAGTGATTGGATGTGGGGCAGAAAAGTGAGATCGGAGTCAAGGATCCCACCTTGGCATGAGTGGAGGGATGGATAGTTGTGTTATCGATCTCAAGGGAAAAGTTGGGGAAGGTGCATGGGCGGGAGGAAATATTATGAGCTCAGTTTTTGAAACATTGAGTTTTAAGAAGTGTTGTGACATCCAGACTGATATGTCAATTAGTAGATTAGGGCATTAGAAAACTTTAATGTATTTGCTCTACAACAGTTGGCAAAATATTGTCAAAAATTATGATAAATAATTGAGTTGTAAGAATTCACAGCCCTGTTTTTTGCTGGCTTACAGAGGCTAGTCAATAATTCATACCGACCAACTGAAATACAGTAAATCTTTCATTGCACTGCTGTCTGTGTTACAGTATTTTATTTTGATACATATGTTTCCTGTGTTTTTTTTGTAGGGCCATAGCACTGCCACAGCGGAGGAGATTCTTGCTCGGGATGGACCTAACAAACTTTCTCCTCCAAAGGGAACCCCTGAAATTGTCAAATTTCTAATGCTTATGGCTGGTGGATTTTCCATTGTGTTCTGGATTGCATCTGCTATGTGTTTCCTTGCCTACGGTCTACAAGCAGCACAGGATCCTACTGTTGCTAAAGACAATGTAAGCATAACTGTAATTTTAAGATTGTTTATGCCGGCTGTTCTAGATATGCCCCACTGTTTTTCTCTAAATCATAAACATGCTTTGTTTCCAGCTCTGGTTGGCCCTTATCCTAATTGCTGTGGTAGTGATGACTGCCCTCTTTGCATATTACCAGGAAGCCAAAAGTACAAACATTATGGCCGGCTTTAAGAACATGGTTCCTCAGGTAAGGAAGGCCACATGTTTAGTAAACTGATTTCTAAAATATACCAATGATACACTGAGGTGGCCTTTGTTCCTAACTTGCATCTCTCTCATTCTAGCAAGCCCTTGTTCTTCGGGATGGAAAACGCATAGAACTACTAGCGGAGACGCTTGTTGTAGGTGACATTGTTTATATAAAAGGAGGAGACAAAATCCCAGCTGACTTGCGCATACTGGAGAGCCAAGGTTGCAAGGTGAGAAGCAGGGACATTTGCACAATGGTGGGAAAATCTATGGCTTCTTAGTTTTCAAGATGAAGCATGTATAAAATCAGAAACAACCATTAAAGACCAAAATAGTTTATTATTCTCGATACACAGGTTGACAACTCATCACTGACTGGTGAGTCAGAAGCACAACCTCGAGGTGTAGATTGCACAGATGAGAATCCACTAGAAACCAAGAACCTTGGGTTTTACTCTACCACGTGCTTGGAAGGTAAGATTTAGGCTTCTATACAAACCTGGCATTAGGGACAAACACACACATTAGCTTAATGTCAGCACTTAAAGGTAGCATTTGAGAGTTCAAACTATGTAACAAAACATGCTCTAAGAAATTGTTTCTCACCTACAGGGACGGCATCTGGAATCGTCATAAACACAGGTGACCATACAGTGATTGGACGTATTGCTTCTCTGGCCTCACAAGTTGGAGATCAGAAGACACCCATAGCTCTGGAGATTGAGCACTTTGTCCATCTAATCAGTGGTCTTGCAGTGGGTGTTGGAGTAGTTTTCTTTATAATTTCCATCTCTATGGGATACAGTGCCCTCAATGCCGTTATATTCTGCATTGGTATTGTGGTGGCCTATGTGCCTGAAGGTCTACTGGCTACTGTCACTGTAAGTATGGGTACTGATTCTTATTAATCCAAACACTTACTTGATTCAGATTTTAGAATTTTTGTGATAACCATTAATGCCCTTCTTCCTAGGTCTGCTTGTCACTTACTGCAAAACGTATGGCAAGGAAAAATTGTTTAGTTAAGAACCTGGAGGCTGTAGAAACACTTGGATCTACCTCGGTCATCTGCTCTGACAAGACTGGCACCCTGACACAGAACCGCATGACTGTGGCGCATATGTGGTTTGATAAAATTATTCACAATGCGGACACCAGTGAGGATGGCACCGGTGAGGCTCCTCACAATTTTTACTTTTATATACCTTATGTTTTCAGACCCATTATCACAATGTAGAAAATGTACTTTACATGATACATGTAATATGTGTTTAGATAAACATGAAAATTAGTAATGTGTAATTGTTCTTAACTATTTATTTCTCTAGGAGAAATGTTTGATCAGAGCTCACCTACCTGGCAAGCATTAGGTAGAATCGCCAGCCTGTGCAACAGGGCAGAATTCTGTGCAGATCAAGAGGAGGTTCCAATCAGCAAAGTAAGCCCAAAAAGCAATATACATTCATGGAACATGTTCAAATATAGCATATACACATTTCTGCTTAATAATAATAATATGATAATATGATACTGTATCATGAATCGTATGTGACTATCATTATTATAATAATCATGCTATGATTATCAAGTGTGTACTTCTGGTTCTTCTTCTTCCATGGTACTACCATCAGACACTTAGTAGAAAGTAAATCAGCACTCTTTAAACTTTTTCCATTTAGAAAAGAGTGAATGGTGATGCCTCAGAAGCAGCTTTGTTGAAATTTACGGAGCAGATCTTTGGGGACGTGTTAGAAATTAGAAAAAGAAATAAAAAAGCGTTGGAGATTCCATTCAACTCCAGCAATAAGTACCAGGTACATGGTTAAGCCAATATAAAAATTTTGCTTTTTAAGCTCCCTTCCTAATAATTATTTTATTATTCAGTTTTTGTCATTCCTGCATCTCTCATTATCTCATCTGCCATTATTACTTAGCATTATGTCCTAAACTTCCACCACTTCTCATCTCTCATGACTCCTCACTGTGACATCATCCATTTTCCGTCCTCCTCATTTAATTTCAACTTTTCTTTAGTCCAAATGCTCAATTTGATTATTTATTCACCTAGGTTTCTATTCACATCCCTCAGCATCCTGCTGAGCAAGGCTACTTGCTGGTAATGAAAGGGGCACCGGAGCGCATCTTGGACAGATGTAGCACCATCATGATTGGAGGACAGGAATGGCCACTGGATGATGAAATGAAAGACCATTTTCAGGAAGCATATTTAGCTCTGGGAAGTCTAGGAGAAAGAGTTCTTGGTAAGCTCACAAACTTAAATTATGGTGGAAGTTTGATGGGTTTCTTTGAGAGATGTTCTACTTCATAAACATTTTCTGTTGACTGTTTACATGTTTGCCTATCCGCAAAAATGTGGTGTTTTTCAAAGATCAATTCTTTTTATTCTACAGGTTTCTGTCAATTAGTACTTCCATCTTCAGTTTATGGACCCGGTTACCCATTTGATGCAGAAAGTGGAAATTTCCCACTGAATGATCTATGCTTTGTTGGTCTCATCTCTTTGATTGATCCACCTCGTTCCAGCGTTCCTGATGCCGTCATGAAGTGCCGCAGTTCTGGAATTAAGGTATTGATACATTATCTGGAATATCATTAATAGTTTTAAGCATTTGAAGCCTGCCACATTTCGTATCATTTAGCACTTTCATGATAGCCATTAAACCTATAACAATCTTTTAGTGTTTTTGTAAAATATCTGTGAAAACATAATACTATCATGTGTTCCTAACAGGTTATCATGGTGACTGGTGACCATCCAATTACTGCAAAAGCCATTGCCAAATGCGTAGGCATTATTTCAGCTAGCAGCGAGACAGTAGAGGACATTGCAAAAAGGCTTGGAGTCCCAATTGAAAGAGTAAATCCAAGGTGAGTACATCTTATTATCTCTTTCTAATCTAACACCTGATTTTACTTTTCCCAACATACATCTAATATTATTGCAACTTGCAGAGATGCCAAGGCAGCCGTGGTGAATGGAGGAGAAATAATTGACATGACTTCTGATGAGTTGGATGACATCTTAAAACATCACGAAGAAATTGTGTTTGCAAGAACATCACCACAGCAGAAGCTTCTCATTGTTGAAGGGTGTCAGAGACTAGTAAGTTGGAAAAGAAAGCCAAAGAAAACTGAAAAAAGGGATGAAATGGGTGGGGAGCAAAAACCAAGTGGAATCAAGACCACGTTACGTTAGTAGTTTTATAAAAGTTTACAGTTATTCTGGCTTTTCAGGTTCTTCCAAGTTTTCCTAAATGTAGCTGGGATCTGGAGCTCTGGATATTTCGTATAGCTCTGGGTGGGATGAAATCTCCATTCCTGGGGCCAGGTTTTACCAATGACCAGTATAGCTGGATCAGGTGGCTGAGAGCAGCCTTATTGGGAGTCTGGACCAGAGTTCAGAGAGGAGTGTTGGAGTTGTGTGGGTGCAGGAAGCACAAAGCCACAGCAGACTCAGGTGCGTGTGGGACACGTGGAACCAGTATAGCTGGATCAGGTGGCTGAGAGCAGCCTTATTGGGAGTCTGGACCAGAGTTCAGAGAGGAGTGTTGGAGTTGTGTGGGTGCAGGAAGCACAAAGCCACAGCAGACTCAGGTGCGTGTGGGACACGTGGAGAGGTCAGGAAGGTCGGTGACCCTAGGACCGCTGGGACACACTACTGGGGTGAGATGTACTATGGCATATGTTTTTTTTTTTTTCATTTTGCTTTGGCATACACTTCAAACACACACAGTGAGCTTTAAGGCAGAGGAGAACCACATGTAGCTCCGGAGCCACAAATTTTTCTATGTTGGAATTTATGAGTGATTTAAGAAAGTATGTAAGGCATTGCTTAATAGTGTTACCTATAATTTTTAGGGAGCTATTGTGGCTGTTACTGGAGATGGAGTAAATGACTCCCCAGCGTTAAAGAAAGCAGATATTGGTGTTGCCATGGGAATTGCTGGATCAGATGCTGCCAAACATGCTGCAGACATGATTTTGCTCGATGACAACTTTGCTTCAATTGTGACTGGTGTAGAAGAAGGTGAGATAAGGGTGTATTAACATCAATTCTCATATCTCATTACAATAAAATTTGTTCTATGATGACAGCCCTTCAGCCCTTACTACTCTCAATGAGTTACAATTTACATGCAGTAAATGCAGCCTGTTAAACTACAATGAGTGGCCAGATTATTATGACCACCCCATCAGTACTTCGTTGGGCCACGAGATGACTCCACGAGATGACTTCATTGGGCCGCCTCGTGACTCCACGAGATGTTGAAAGGTGATGCGAGGAATCTGACACTGCACTGTTGCCCTTCTGTTGTCTTGTACCAGTCTTGCCACTCTCCATTCTGCCCTAACATTGACTAGTCGCTGACGGCCACAATTCGCACGTCCAGACCCAGATTTTCGGCTGACAGTCCAGTCTTTAAACACTTTAACAACAGCTGCTCTTGAACATTTAACGAATTCTGCTGTTTTGCTGATACTCGCTCCATGGCTTGAGCGCCAACAATCATCCCACGTTCAAAGGCTGTTAAATCGCGTTGTTTACCCGTATCTTCAGAAAAAAATCACTTCTACTGTCGCGGTAAACCACCTGCTTCCCTATTTATAATGGTCTGGCCCTCTAGCAACTTCAGCGCGAAATTATAGCGAATTATAGCTAATTTGCCTACAAACGTCAGGTGCTCATAATAATCTGGCCACTCAGTGTATTTCTAATGCTTATGGTTTAATGGCTTTCTTCCATTAACTCATTGCTTGTCTTTTCTTACAGGTCGTTTGATATTCGACAACTTGAAGAAGTCAGTTTCCTATACAGTAACTAAGAACATTCCTGAGATGATCCCCTTCATGGTCTATGTGATTATCAGCTGCCCATTGCCTCTAGGAACCATCACCATTCTCTTCATTGAATTGGGCACGGACATTGTAAGTAAAGGCAAAAAACCTAACATGGTCATAGTGAGAGTGATAATTAGGTGTTCTTTCTCTAATGTTACAACTTTACTCAAATTTCCTCAGATCCCATCCATTGCTCTGGCTTATGAAAAGGCAGAAAATGATATTATGACAAGAAGACCACGAAACCCTTACAAAGATCGATTAGTGAACATGCAGTTGCTTTCCTATTCCTATTTTCACATAGGTAAGACCCAAAAAAGAATAAAAAACAAGCCCAAGTAATGAAACCCAATTTGTGAACAATATAATGATGCTTTAAAAAGGTTCTATTAGAGAAAAAGAAATAGCAATAAGAATAGGCCCACTCAGTAACCATAGTTGCAGATGCATTTGCTACCCTTTTTTACCACTATTGACATTCCAGTGTCTTTGTACCTTAAAATCTCAAATCTAAAAATATCTTCAAAATAGAAATATGTATGGCAGCATCTTCCGGTGGATATACTTTATATTGATTCTGATAGTTGCAGGTGACTCATAAAAGACCAAATATGAGCAGGTAAACCGTGAAACAGCATCCTAGAATGTTTTGTCTGCAACCTTCCTCAGTAACTCAGTAACTCATAACTCACTCATCTTCGCTCACAGCTGCCATGGAAACATACGCCGGGTTTGTGAATTATTTTACCATCATGGCTGAGCAGGGATTCCTTCCTATAAACACTATTAATCTTCGGGTCAACTGGGAGGACAAGACTATCAATGAACTAGAGGACAGTTATGGACAAGAATGGGTGAGGAACAAAACAATTTAATTCTATGGTTAACAAACTCAACAAAAACAAAAATAAGTCAAACAATAAGCATACAATTGAAAGGAAATTTTTCTTTATCAAAAGACCTGTTTGGAAGTTTACATTCTCTAAGTCCTAGGAAACCTAGGGGTCTATTTATTAAAAAATTTGCATAGCTATTTGTCCAGAGAAACTCCATGTACATTCGATCTGTGAATAAAACAGCTCTTGCAAAAATGGGGCATAAGTGAATGTTCTTAAGGCTATTTTCTCCTCTGTTCGAATGTGCTTTAAATATTAGTAGTGAATGGGGAAAATATCACAATATGGCCAATAGATGAAGCTGAGGATCATAGGAAATAAATACATCTTGGTAACAAGAGATACAATGTAACATTTCTAGAAAGCACTGGAGGGAATTAGCAGCTAAATGTAACTATTGCCAATACGGGGATTCAGAAATGCAGCTTAACACACCTGGGCCCCAGTGCAAGATATGTGGCAACAGGCCTGTGCCCCTGTATTCAGGAACTGGAATGCATTGTACACTTCCTGCCACCACTGGGGATCTTCCAATGTTGTTTTTCCCCAGTGGACATATTCAAGCAGTTTACTAATTAATATTTACAGCTTATTTATTCAAGGTGATGGTGATAAGAGAGGATTTCTGGATATATCATGGGAGGATAGATGGACCCTCTGGGAGAGCAGGGCCCTGCAATCTGTCCTGGCCCCATTTATACACCACTGCCTAATAACATATATTGTAACAATGAAAGATAAAAGAGTAAAAATGAACACCATGAAAATGTGCTTTTTTTCATAGACATACAGACAGCGCTTGTGTCAGGAGTGGTATTGCTACTCAGGGTTCTTCATTAGTATTGTTGTCTGCCAGATGATGAACACGGTCATTCGAAAGACAAGGAGAAACACCCTGTTTACACGCAACTTCTTCAGGTAATAGTTGTGCATAGAGACTGGTCTGTGTGTGCTCTTCAGTGGGAATGACAATATTAGCCAATAGATTGCATGTTCCACATCTTCAGTCACTGAGCAATCACAAACTGCTGCTTCCCCAAGTCCATAGCTGCCTCCAGATAATTTATTGCAGTGTGTAATAGGCAACTGCGTCTCATACAATCCATTTCACTAAAGGAAAACAATGTATTCTCACTGAGTGCCTGGTTTGAGTCATCTGACCAATAAAACTTTGCTTTGGACATTAGCCACCACAGGACTGGATGAGTTACAATTACAGCAGCTGGCTAGACTGGGGGGTAATTTGATTTATGTTCTTTTGGTGTGTGCAGTAGTTTTTCTCTTTTTTTTTTTTGCTTGGGTAAAAAAGTGCTTGCTTCTTCATCTTTGATTGTGTATTGCCAGCCACAAGGTAATTCATGCATTGAGCTAGGGCCTGGTGGATGTTCACGGGCCCAGGTGCAACATTTAAGCTCTTGCCAAAAAACAGGTGCTAGTGCAATTGGTAAAGGCTTTCACTTCACAAGGGAGGATGTACTTGTAGGCAGTTGGTGTGTGATGGGAAGGGGCCATGCAGGTGCAGACAATGCACATGGGGGTGGCCAAAAGTGGCTACCCTGCCAAGCCCCTTTTTCAGACTTAATCCAGTTTATCAGCTGTTACCATTTATTCATTAAGTTATATTCCTTTGCTGTATTTCTCTACTATAAAGCGTGGGTGCCGACCAGCAAGCCCTATCTTTACACTCATTCTTTTGTTCACAGGAATAAAGTCATCTTTTATGGATTACTGTCACAAGTGGCTATTGGGGCATTTCTGTGTTACATCCCTGGCATGGATGATGCCCTGCATTTTATGCCTATTCGGTGAGTACCAGACTATACAAGGTTTTACATGTTCGGAGCCTGTAGTCACCAAAACCTTTTCCACTTATCATGTGCTGTCCTTGGACTTAGACTGTGTACGTTTTCACTTTAATATGTTTTACCCTTTTACAGCGTTCAGTATTGGTTTGTGGGAATTCAATATACGATCATGATCTTGGTTTATGATGAACTGAGAAAACTGCTCATGAGGAAGTACCCTGGAAGTAAGTATCACACAAACAGTTATATAGTTTCATAAACTATATATAGTCATTACACCTTGTCACTAGTACAGATGTTTAGGGCTGACACAGCCCTAAACATCTGTATTAACAAGGTCATCCAAGCAGCAGTAACGATGTCTAAAGTATATTAACACATAGGAACTAATCCGCTATGAAACAAGACGCCCTACTGTGTAGGTTCTGATAGCAGCAGTCATTCTAGCTCTTGTTGGCAACATACACAAAATCACTGGGATAATAACTTGGTAAAAAAAGGTTTAGTTTCATTGCTTAGAACTAGTACACAAGTCAGGGAATTCCAGCTTCCATCATGGTATCTCCTGGGAGTCCTGCTTTATGACAGCTACATACATCAAACTCACAAATGTGTTATTTTAACAACTCATCTTCTGGAAAACTTGTGCTATCCACAAACTGAAAGTATCAAGTGCAGTTTTATGCTGGCCACACACAATGCATCTTCTTGAGATCTACCAAAAACTATGTAATGTTATCGGTGACCTGATTGGGTATAAATTAATCAGGCACAGTTGTTACTAAATCTAAATTAAATGTGCCCTTCCAGACAGATTAAGAACTACCGGTAGTTGCTTGTCTATACTGTATAACAGTAGTACTTCATAATAGTAATAGTCTTCATCCTTGTTGGTTCTGGTTGTAATGACCAGTCCCCCGAAGCTGCTCTTCTTAACGGTCTTCAGCTGGTCTTGTAGCTACCCGTCTCGCCAACATCATTACATACAATGCAAGACCAGTGGCCTGGCAGTGGGGGTTGGAGTGATTTAATAGTTTTAGTACTGCTGAAGTGTTCTCGGCTAATATTGATTAAAATAATTATAACTTGATCCATAGCAAACAATATAGTATGTAGCATAGTATAATATATATTGTATATAGTATAATATAGGATTCAAAACTGTGCTATGTAAATAATGCTGATTATTAACGGCTTCCTCTTTTTTGCAGGTTGGGTGGATAAAGAACTTTACTATTAAGTGTCCAGTCATTAGAATGCAAGATCTCTCACTTCTCACTTTGTCTTTTGGATTTGCCTTAAATCCTCTAATTTTTTTGACATAATGTACACATGTAAATAATAGAGCTATGTAAATAAAGTTTTAAATAAATATAAATAATAAATATAATACATATGGCTGTGTGTGTGTGTGTGTGTGTAAAATTTTTAGCAGTGTTTATTGGTAATATTTACAAGAGTATTCACAGGTTCTGTACAGTGGTTCTCAGGAAACAACAATAAAACCTAGCCGTACCTCGGCACTAACTTCAAACACAAAAAATATAGGTACTAACTAACAGGCTGAGCAGGTCTACCACTTGTCAGGCTCCACATCCATCGTTTGCTAGTTTTCGCCAACCTTGCAGCTCTCTCAAGGTGCCCATAACTTGCGAGGGTTGTAAAGTAATTAAAAGAACGTACGATCTGCCCATCTTGGACAGGCAGATCATACTTGCAATCATCGCAAGTCCGCCCCCCTGAGGTGCGGGCTTCCGATGACTGCAAATGGGCCCGTTCGGCAGTTGTCGAACAAGCAGGCCACTAACTCGCCGACAATCGTACGATTCTCCAGCCTGCTTGTTTGACAGAAGACGTGCGACCGTACAGTATAAACAGTCGCACGCCTTCCATACACTTTGCGATTATCGTACGATCGCGGGATTTCCCACAATTATCGTACGATAATCGTACAGTGTATGGGCACCTTTTAGACAGGGCTTGTCTGATTCCCAGGCCGATAGCTCTGACTACAGGTTCCAGGTGAGATTAAATTGCCAGTAGAGAGAGGAGTAAACCCTGCACTGGAGCAATCCCTAAATGTATAGGAGAGGAACCTGGGAGACCTATAAACTCCGAACAGGACTTTCCCAGGCTCAATACAGGTGCAATACATGTGGATATCTAATATTCTAATCTAACAAAGCTTCAACACTTCCTGATGGGGTCAAAACTCTCACAAAGTCCTAATGACCTGGGTTGTAACTACAGATCATGGGGCCCCATAGAAAAGCTTTGCAGATACACCCCTCACACAACCAGCTTTTGGTGGCCCACCCCTCAGTTGAAACCTATGCAGCACATACAATTTTGCATAACTAACAACAAGCCTTTTTATATTGATGGCCAGTACAAAATGCTCCCATTGCATGAGTGGTCCCTGTAGATAAAACAATTTCATAAGTAGTCAATACAAATGCCTTTGTTATATTGGTGGTCATTTTACATTCTACCATTATATTTATAGTCTATGTGAATTCCCCTTTTATATGTGAGGTCATTGTAAATCCTCTGTTCCAGTTTAGGTGTTTCCATTTATATTGGTGATTAGTTGACATGTTCCCTACTTACATTGGTGTTTAGTGGGGAAGTGTTCCCTTGCATTGGAAGTCAGTGGGAAGAAATTATTGTGTTATGTTGGTGGTCAGTGGGATGAAGAATTTCCCATTACATTGATTGCCTATTACTTTGTTGATCAGTGTGTGTAAAAGAATGCTTCTTGCAATGGTTAACAGTGGACGGAAAATTGCTACCTTATCATGGTGTCAATGGGAAGAAGTATGCCCCCTTACATTGGTAGTCAGTGGGAGGAAAAAAATCCTTACATTGGTCAGTAGGAGGAAATATTCCACCTTCACAATGGTGGTCAATTGGATGAAAATGTCCCTTGCATTGGTGTTTAGCGTGAGGAAGAATATATTTTACATAGTAAGTAATAAGTAAGTGGCAAGAAAATCCCTTACATTGAAGGTCAGTGAGTAGAAGATCCCCCTTCATTGGTGGTCAGTGGGAAGAAGAATATCCCTTACATTTGTGTTTAGTGGGAAGTAGGGATGCACCGATACCGATACAAGCATCGGTATCGGCGGCGATACCGAGTATTTGCATGAGTACTCGTACTCCTGCAAATTTATAGTGGGGAAAATAGATGATCACATGTCCAGACTCCAGAACAGTGTATTATTGTATAGTATGGCACAGCTGTATCCAATTCTGCATACCTGGCTTTATAATATAAAGCCATGTATGCATGGTTAGTAGGAAAAAAATACCCCTTTATATTGGTAGTTAGTAAGAGGATAAAACCCTTACAGTAATGTTCAATGAGAAGACAAAGAATACTCAAATATTCTTAAAAATACATAAATTGATGGTCAGTGGGTAATGCCCCTATATTGGTGGTCAGTGGGAAGAATAGCCCACTTTCCATAATGGTTAGTGAAACATGCCTCCATACATTGGTGATCAGTGAAATGAGGAATACTCCTTACAATGATAATCAGTGCAATGAAGAATACGGCTTACACTGGTAGTCAGTGGAATAATTAATACCTCTTACGTTGGTGATCGTTGGAACAAAGAATACCTATTACACCGGTGATCGGTGGAACGAAGAATACCCCTTACACTGGTGATCCGTGGAATGACGAATACCACTTACATTGGTGATCACTGAAATGAAGAATATCACTTACACTGGTGATCAGTGGAATGATGAATAGCACTTACATTGGTGGGGAAGGGTAAGAAGAAAGCACTCTAAGTTGATAATTAGTGGGAAGAAGAATGTCCTCTCGTACCTCGGTAGTCAGTAAGTGAAAGAATGCTCCTTTACGTGGCTAGGGGTGCCATAGTGGCAGGCAACAAACATGTAGGCCCACCAGTGGCGTAACCAGAGTTACAGGCGCCCGGGGCAGAACAAAATGTTGCGCCTCCCCCGGGTCTCCGTAATCTGTCTCCTGCAGAGACCCCCCACAGACCCTGCAGTTCACTGAGGCCCACAATACTATTGTAGTCCTTGAAAATGTCAAAATATACTGGAAACCTGCATGTACACAGGCAGAGCATTAGATCTTAGATCTGCACATCTATCTACCCTGATCCTTGTGATCAGATTCCACTCCCTTGTCTCACTTTTGTTTTATGTCTTGCAGAATGAATAATGAATGGGGACACTCCAAGGAAGAATGTAGACTACAAGGTCAACGGAAACAGAGCTAGTAACTCTGGCATGGGGGTGGGGGGTTGTCACCAAGAGGTTAGAGGCATTAAGAGATAAACAAAAGTTAGCAAGTACAGGCAGTCCCCGAGTTACAAACATCCATTATTTACATACGACTCCTATTTACAAAAGGGGGCTATTACTGTACAGCAAAGGTAGTTGTAATGTTACCGCGCTCTTGCGATGAGGAGTGCCACCTTTTTTAGGTCTGGTTTGTAGTACCGTACATACATTACAGGAAGTTGGCTCCTGTTCGACGTGCAGACGAGGGGTGCCCGCCTCTTCTTCCGGGTCACTGTGAGGTTTTTACTGCTGTCTGTATCCTCATTAGAAAGATTTACTCTCACTTCCTGTCCTTGAGACAACAGGAAGTGAGAGGAAATCTACGCCTAGGAAGTGAAATTCACTCCTAAGAGTTATCATGGGAAAAGGGTGTCTCCACTGAAGCTTTATCACCAATCCTTGTTTCCACGACAACCCAACATTTTCAAAATCCAATTGTCACAGGGACAGAAAGTGAGAGTAAATCTTCTGAACAGGGGCACACACAGCAAAACAAACTTTACAGGGGGTAAACCCTTCCCTATGTTATCCAAAACTAAGAACAATTTTTTGCACTGGAGTTATACTTAAAAAATGTACCTGTTCCAACTTACATACAAATTCAAGGTAAGAACAAACCTACAGACCCTATCTTGTTCGTAACCCGGGGACTGCCTGTAACTTATTCTACCAAGTTCCATCAATACAGATACAGAATTATTACTTTTGGCTGGACCACATCAACCCTTTTGAAGGGAATGAATTATATCACAGCACCATCTGGTGGCAATTTTTAAGTACTAAAAGTAAGAAGAAGAATGGTGGCCCTGTATCTATCTAAGGTTAATGGTGCTTATGATTTGTGAATAATACACCTAAGTAATTCAGAACAAAGTGGAGAAAAAAAACTTCCAAATTAGTGCAAACAACTCTTTGTGGCAATTGCTCTCTTGTATATGCCCACCATCTCTTTAGGACAAACCCTCACCTCTCCTTTGTCTTGCAGTGTACATCCTCGCTTATTCTCTGCATGCCAAAAATAGAGCTAGGAAAGAAGCAGCGAGAAACATGGTGGCATCGTCAAACAAAGCAGCATTTGGAGCCTTGACCTGTCCCCGCTAAGGGATTGTGACCCTGACAGTTTAGTGTGTCAAAATGTTGAAGTAGTGTATGTTGTGAATACAAGGACATTATGGCAATTGCCCGCTCACCTCATGTGGAATTAAGTTCCGCTTTTAGGTGTCAGCTTAGTTTAATTTGCCACTGTTAGTATTAATGCAGAGGCCATTGGTATGTAAATGTACTGTACATTGTACTTAGCAGAATAAGATTATAGCCCAATACTTGACCATCATTAGATATCAACTCTGATTTTACAATTATTTTACAGGTCCAGGTTCTGTATACAGCCTGGGGTCAGACTCCAAGGTCCTTTAAATGCACAAGTGAGCTAGTTTTAAGAAAAGAACAGCTATCTGCATTTTGCTAGTAATGCTTTTGCACACTTTGGACATTGTAGGTTGACTTTAAATAGACCACAATTGACAATTCGATAAGTTCTATAGGCAAAGTGCAGTGTGATACGGTTGTACTACATCATGGCTGGCTTCACTTAAAAAAAAGTATAGCATCCATCAGAGTGCCCCTTACATCAGTTCTCCCCATCAGAGTGCCCCTTACATCTGTTCTCCCCCATCAGAGTGTCCCTTACATCAGTTCTCACCCATCAGAGTGCCCCTTACATCAGTTCTCCCCATCAGAGTGCCCCTTACATCTGTTCTCCCCCATCAGAGTGCCCCTTACATCAGTTATCCCCATCAGAGTGCCCCTTACATCTGTTCTCACCCATCAGAGTGCCCCTTACATCAGTTCTCCTCATCAGAGTGCCCCTTACATCTGTTCTCCCCCATCAGAGTGCCCCTTACATCTGTTCTCCCCCATCAGAGTGCCCCTTACATCAGTTCTCCCCATCGGAGTACCTCTTACATGAGTCTTCCCCCATCAGAGTGCCCCTTAAAAACAAGATCACATAGGGCCTCGTACACACGCATACACATGCAGAATCACATACATACATGCAATAGGTTGAACTTGATGAACCTGCATCTTTAGTCAACCTTAAATACTATGTAACTATGCAACAAAGTCTAACTCATCCCCATTTTATCTCAAACTTAAAAAAGGTTTTAGCTAGAGATACACTGTAATGGCAGTAAATCAATCTGCCATCTGGGTGAGTACGAAGGGAAAACAAGTATTTTCAGCTGCATTCTTCTGACAGCAGAGGGTACTATTGTCATGTAGTCCACCCAGTTCTGTGCAGCTCTATCTGTGTAACTTGAGGTCATTGTTTATTTTTACCTTTCTGGAAAGAGCCCTCACTTGGCAGACATCTGCCTGTCGTCTCTCGAATCTCCGAACCTGATGCGGTCGTCTCCTCGAATTGGCCAACACACCATGTGCAGCATGCGTGGTGAAGGAATCGTTCTCTTTTCTTTATGGAAAAAGGGGAAAATTAGAAGCTTGATCAAATATATATGCATAAAGATTGCGAAACTAAATGCTAAAAGGTTTTGTTTACTAAATGCATTTATTTGATCAATTTTAGTATTTATCTTCTGATTTTCATTATTCGGATCTATGTTTATATATTTATTTTTATATATTTATTACCTTTTATTATACAAATGTTTATGCAAGCGTCACATATTTGCAAACAACTTTCATTTCATCAGATTTATTTTAACAGATTTTATCAGTTTTAGCAATGATTTCCTAATTTTCATCTATGCCTGATGTGCTCTAATCCCCCCAAGCTAAAATATATAATCTACAAAAAAAAGGGAAAAGGCTTCAATTAAAAAAAAAGGTGCTAAAGTTTTAATGATTAATGATTATCTAGAACACAGGCAGGACACATAAGATAATGTTACCAAGCACTGCAAGTCACAGAACTCAAGTAGAGTTTGTTAAAGTAGATGTAAGCCCAACCACTTAAGGCTTGGTTCACACCTAGGCGATTAATAGCTCCTGCACCTTTTTTGCTCGACAGGCGATTTCACCCGCGCGACGCAATGCAAAGGGGTGATCAGCCTCCATTGACTTGAATGCAAATCTGTGTTTTGCGTGATAAATCACCTAGGTGTGAACCAGGCCTTAATCTCAAACAAGCTTTAATGTGTTAGGAGTTCACAGGTGCACGTGTTTTTTTGCAAGGCATGGCAAGTATGGGAAATTCCTATGCTCACCAGTGCAATCTAAAGCTGGCCATACACCTTACAACCATCGCAAGACTTTCGTCTTGCGATGGTTGTAAGGTAATTAAAAAAACGTACGATCTGCCCATCTTGGACAGGCAAATCGTACTTGCGATCATCGCAAGCCTGCCCCGCTGAGGGGCGGGCTTGCGATGACCGCAATGCTGAACGGTCGGCATTTGTCTTATGAGAAGACCACATACCTGCCGAAAATTGTACGATTCTCGGCGGGTTTTCAAACATGCTCGCAAGACAAAAGACGTGCGACCGTACAGTAGAAACAGTTGCACGCCTTCCATACACCTGCCGATTATCATACGATCGCAGGATTTCCAGCGATTATCGTGGATAATCGGCAGGTGTATGGGCACCTTCAGGGTGCTAGTGCCATGCAAATGGCGTCCGCCCAGCTATGCGCCAGGCAGAACTTTTATAAATGAACTCAATAATGTCACTTGGAAAGTAATTTTCATTTTTTTTTTAAATTGTTAGCTTTCATTAAAATAGCAGCTGGTGATTAGTGATGGGCTCGGGCGTGTTCGCAGCTCCACGTGCCAAGCCCGCCAGGAAGCTGACAGCGAGCAGCGCCAATCACAGGTACTGAGACATTTTGCCAGTCCGCAGCTGCAGAGATTGGGAAATGTCTCAGTGCCTGTGATTGGCGCTGCCCGCTGTCAGCTTCCTGGCGGGCTCGGCACGTGGAGCTGCGAACACGCGCGAACCCATCATTACTGGTGATATAGAAATAAAGGTTCTTGTTTGAGCAGTTTATTTTATGGTGGAGCACTCTGCCCCATCTCTCACAACCTCCTCCCTGTAAATCTACCGGTCGGGGACGGCCTCCGGGGTGTTCGAGCTGTGCGGCCGCACAGGGCGCCATGGCAACAAGGGCGCCAGGCAGCCGACACAGCTCGTCCTCGGGGCGGCTACAGCCTGCGGCTTTTCTCCTCCTCCTCGGCCATCCGACATGACATCGTGTAGGTAGGTGCAGTATGGCCAAAGGCCACTAGATGCCCCCATGGGGCCCTGGAGATAGATGCAGCTCTGGCCTGGGGAGACTCTGTGTCCCAGGAGAGTTGATTTATAGGGGGCGCCCGAGAGGGGAAAAGAAGAGAGTTGTGCTGAGCAGTTCAGGAGAGCAGAAGTCTAGGACTGTCTGCAGAGTCTCTGGAGAGAGACTGATTCTAAAACATAGGCTGGTCCATGGGAAGGACAGGACCAGGCCTAGGACTATGTAGAGCTACAAAAATTCCCTAGTTTCCCCACAGGGGGAAACCCACCGTGCTAGGACTGACAAGGATGGGATTCCGGAGAATAGTGAAGTGCTAGAAGACTGACAATATTTGCCAGTGGGCCTCTGGCCGAAGTAAGTCGTGGACTCTGGGCTGCACCTGGGCTGTACCTCTCTCTCTCAAAAGTGTAACACCAAGCAAGTAACAAGAATTGTGCCGTCATCCCACCCGGGGGTGGCTGAAACGTATACTTTGTTCTGTTTATACCTTCAAGTAAAGCCAACAAAAAGACTAACTGTGTGGACTGGTTCTTCTCACTCCAACCTCTGAGAAGGTGGGGTTCTACCGGAGTGTGACGTTGGACTGTATCGTGGCTGTAACCATCTGAGGAGGGTAGGTGCGCAATGGGGCTATGCCTGACACAGGGTGCCGTTCATGGTGGCCTTTCTCCCTAAGGGGGAGGAAGCGCCGAAGACCGCAGAGGCGGTTGAAGCCATGAGGCCCTGTGTACGCAGTACTACACGTGTGGGAGTGTTTGCACGAGGCCAAGGCCGTGGCCCCTGACCGTGGGGTGTCTGGTTTCGAGTTGCATGCATGGGGCTACCCAGCCAACCCAAAGGGAACACACACGCAACACCCCAAGAGTGAACCCCGCCTACAAGCGCTCCCTCCTCCCCCCACCCACCCGCTTCAGTGCTGTCCTCTGTTCTGATGAAAAACTGTCTGATGTAGCCTGCGGGTGAGGGGGGCGCAGGATGTGCCAGGGGCCTGCCTGCTGTCAGGATGGCCGAGTGGGGAGGAAAGAAGCCTCAGCTTTCAGGACAGCCGAGCGGGGAGGAGTGTCAGACGTACCAGGAAGCTAGTAGTGAGATGTGGAACCCACTGGCAGTAAGCAGCTGACGAAATGAGGTACAAGTTTAGGGATAATCCAAGAGGGGTAGTCAATGTCCAATCCGGGTCGAGGCAGGCTGCGAAGGTTCAAAGGCGGAAGACAGTCCAAGGGTCAGTAATTGGGAAGGATACACAGGGGCAACAGGCAAAAGGAAGATCAGCAGGGAGGCTAGGTGTTCACCATAAGGTGGAATTAAAAAAAATATATATATATTGAATATTATATTATTATAATTATAATATAATTATAATATGA
>NW_017306785.1:437284-449892 GCF_000935625.1 Nanorana parkeri | reverse complement strand
AAATAAAAATGTATTTTAAAAAAAACTGCACACACACACACATATTATTAGACATGTGAAACGACTAAAAATTAATTTCAGATGAAATAAACGAAAACTAAAAACGTTTTCATTCGTTTCATCAAACAAAACACATTTTTATGCTATTTTGGATTCAGCCATTGGCGTGTTCTGGAGGCACGTGTTTGGCGCCGCCATCTTGATGTATATCTAGGTATACGCCAAGTTAGCAGCGCCTATATCGGTGTGTGACGTCACTCTATTTTAGTTTGACATTTATTGTTTGCTTGTTTGCCTTCTGTTGTTTTATTTAATAAGAATACTTATATTGTGCCTACAAGTTTAATACCTTTGAATAAAAGTTATTTGTTTCATGCTTTTTAATAAGTTTATTTGGGGCTTAACAAAATGGGAGTCTTTGAATGGTACAGATATTGGAGAAATGGGTGTGGCCACTGAGGGGTGTGGTTACTGAGAAGCGTGGTCACTGAGGGGCGCTGTAGAGCTTTCTTGCACAGGGCGCCTAAAGGCCGGTCCTGCTACCGGTCACATGCTCTTCTACAGAAAACGACACGCTTCTGTGCTGATTAACATTGCCCAGGTATATTCTACTGTTGTCACCATTTGCAAACATTCCCTTGAAAAGCCACATGCAGTGGTACTGTTAACACTGGTGCATGTGGACATAGATAGACTGTAGAGGCTGCACAATGTCAGAAAGGTAAAAAAAAATGGCCCCCAATTCTTTCAAATACATGGCAAGTAGCTATAGATGTCATTCAGTGAGGGTTTAGATCTACCAGTGTCTACATAACCTATATTAATCTTCCTCAATGAGGGGGGCGTGGCCGACCATGGAGGGATGAAGACGTGCTGCTGAGAGCTCTGCTGAACCGGGGCACCATACAGCTCGATTGCCAGCACTTTTCTTTCCCCCTTTCCCCTCTATGTCCGGCAGCCAGAACCCGCCTGAGGCTCCCTCCACCTCTTGGTCCCGGGACATATCATCCTATTTCAGCCGCCGCCCGAGTATCACGGACTTTCCGGCCGGGCGCGACATGGCGCCGAAGATCGCCCAGCAATCCTGCGCCTGCGCAGAACCTCCGATCCACGGCCCGGCCCGCGGGACTGAGAGCGCTGGACCCGCCGGCCTCTCCCGTGCCTAACACACTGCCCAACACATTGCAGGCAGCATCTCCCGGGGCACTGGACCCGCCGTCTGCACAGCATCCCGATCCACTGCCCGGCCTTCGGCACTGAAAGTGCTGGATCCGCCGGCCTCACGTGTGCCCACTGTACTGCAGCTAGCATCTCCTACAGCCCTGGATCCACCAACACCAGTGGACCTCTCTGCACCGGACCTTTCAGAGTCAGGAGAGATACGTGACTTGCTTGCAGCCTTCCGGGCTGACTTTGACACATGGGCCTTGCGCTTGGAGGGGGGTCTGAGGGGTGAGGTACGGGAACTCCGCCAGAGGGTCACTGCAGCTGACACTAACATATCTGCCCTTTCAACCTCAGTGACTTTGCATGATACCCGCATTGAGGCCCTGGAGGCAGCCCAGGGGTCCCACCGTACCCATTTACAACAATTACAACTCAGGGTGGAAGACGGGGAAAACCGCAGCTGTCGCAACAACATCCGCTTGCGGCGAAACCGGAGGCGGTCCTAATCTCCAGGCCACGGTCACTGCCATCCTTAACATGGCCCTAGTGTCTGGTGCTGCCCAGGGACCCACCAACCGTTCCAGGGATGTATTATGCCGGGTGCATTTTTATGCCATCAAGGAAGAAATTCTTCACTCTGCATGGAGAACAGGTCCTATCGACTTTGACGGCGCTTCCATACAACTGCTACCTGACCTTTCACGTTTGACCTTGGCTATGCACAGGTCGGTCTGGCCTCTATTGGATGTCATCCGCCAGACGGGAGCAACCTATCGCTGGGGCCACCCTTTTAGCATTCTGATACGCAAGGGCTCTGACTCCTTCCATCTACGCACACCAAACCAACTGCCAGAGCTCTTTGGCTTTCTGGAAACGGATCCGATCCAGGTCCCGGACTGGTTGGACCTTCCCTTTGCTGGAGAAGATCCCCGGCCCAACACGGTTCTGCCTCAACGCCATCGGAGGGCCCGTTCCCGTTCGTCTCGCAGGGGCCGAGGTCTCCCGCTGCCTGCCAATCCGTCCACAAATGAGGGCTGATTCCCTGCTCCCTGAGCGCTAGTCCACAGACTACTCGGTTGTATGCACTGTGCCTTATTGCCTTATTCATTGCCTTGACCCTTTGTTGTATTTTACTGTTATGCCTGAACTCTTTTCTCGTAGGCCCTTCCGCGGAGCGGCTGCTTGGAGGTGTTCTATGGGGTGGACCGGTTCCCCTTGGCCCCTTCTCTGGCCCTATGGGGCTGGTGGTCACTGGGGGGACTCTGGTTGGCCCTGGGGTTTACCGGACACCCTCAGGTTGCGAGACGGAGGATGAGGTTTCTTGGCTCGCCTCCTGGGCCAGCGGCGTCCCTGGGGGCCATCCGCTGTCTCAGGGGTCGCCCCTCTATGTGTTCATGGTTATGCAATGCATTTGGCGCTGTTTTCTCCTTTTTGTTTTATTTGCTCTGTGGACATGATGTACTCACTGTCCTGCGGTTTCTGATGCTACTGTCCTTTGCGGCTGTGTGGTGGGGGCTGCCTCGGGTGACGCAGCTTCTGGGTCCCGCCGGCCCTGGAGGGGGCCGGACCGGATCCGGTTTTTCTTCCCTCGCTGGCGCTCTTCCCGGCTGGGGGGGCGCGGGTGGGGGGAGCGGCGCCTGGAGAATGGCCTCCTGCCTCATAGCCGGAAACTACACCTAAGCTGGATTTAAAGAGACCTTATTGGGTTTTGAACTGTGTTGCTGTTAAAAATTTTATTTTATACTAGGGCCCCGGTAGGCACCTCGTTCCTTCATTTTTGACCACCTCTCCCCACGTAGGTGATACGTCTCCCATTGGAGACTGTTGTTATCTAGCATTTGCTAGACGACTGTTATTTGTGTAGCGGTTTAGGCCGCCCTTTTTGGTTTCTTATTCTTTGTCTCATTTAATACCTTTTCTACCTTCTTCCTTGGTCCCCTCCCTCCCTCTTCCCCCGCCTGCTATTCCCCCTCCCTTCCTCCTACCCCCTGTCTCTCCGGGTCTCCCCTCAGGGACCTCTATCCTTTCTACGGTCTCTGAGCCTCCTCTAGTCATTCTACCTCTCTCCTCTACTCCGACCCCTGCCATGGCCCCACCGGCAGTTTCCTCTGCGGAGCTCCGCTGTCAGGGTACCATGTACAGGCGTCCTCACACCTCATGCAGGTACCCACGCAGGATGACCAAATTAATATGCCCACACAGGATAGGGTTCTATGCACAGTTTATTTGTTACCATCAAACAAAACTACTAACCCCCTCAACCCCCCACAGGTTTAGCAGTGAAGTAACAAGGAGGGTTAACAGGAGGGCAGCACAGTACAGGATTTAGGAAGAATGGTCAGGTACAAGCCAGGTCGTTAACAGGAGGGCAGCATGGTACAGAAACAGGATCCAAGATTAAGGAGGCCATTCAGCAACTTGTAGACTTGGAGACCCAGCATAAGCGCTCACCCTCACCAGAGCTCCTGCTGAACACCACTCAAGCTCGACTGCGGCTGCTGGGTCTTCTGGATCAGTGGGCACGTTCCTATCAGGCTAAACTAGCGACCAGGGCATACGAGACTCGCAATAAATGTGGTAAAGCATTGGCTAGGACGTTGCATCCGAGGACGCTCCATACCTATATCCCGCATATCCGGTCGCAGACTGGGGTTCTTCTAAACTCTCCCTCGGAGATTCGTGGGGTGTTTACGGAATTCTACAACTCCCTCTATAATCTTTCGGAACAAGATGGTCCGTCCCCCAACCATGACCTACGGGTAGAGACTTATGTGCATGACACAGCTCTTCCTGTGTTGAAGAACCCTGACTCAGAGGCTCTAGAGTCTCCTTTCACCTCAGAAGAATTACTTTTGGCTCTCAAGACCGCACCGGCGGGCAAAAGCCCTGGCCCAGACGGCTTCACTGTAAAGTTTTACAAACAGTTCAAAGACTCACTTGTCCCCTTCATGCTACGGGTCTTTCAATCAGTATCCCAGGGTACGTCGTTCCCGAGGCAAGCTTTGGAAGCCCACATTTCCCTAATTTCAAAGCCGGACAAAGATCACCCTTTGTGCACGAATTATAGGCCGATCTCTCTGATTAACACCGATGTGAAACTGTTTGCCAAATTGTTTGCCTAACCGGCTGACACTGTTTGCCTAACCGGCTGACACCTCTTCTTCCGGGCGTAATTCATCCAGACCAAGTAGGGTTTGTTCAGGGCCGAGAGGCCCGAGATAACACTATCAGGACCTTGTTGCTGATGCACTATGCACAAACATCCCACACTCCTTTATGTCTCCTATCCGTGGATGCTGATAAAGCGTTCGATCGTTTAGACTGGACTTTCCTCAGGCACACTCTCATACAGCTGGGCCTGCGATCCCGCATGCTCAGCAGTATCATGGCCCTCTACTCACACCCATCGGCCCGGATCCGTGTCAATGGCTCGCTCTCCCCTAGTTTTCAAATCTCTAACGGTACCCGTCAGGGGTGCCCATTGTCCCCACTCCTTTATGTACTTACAATGGAACACTTGGCGGTAGCTCTGCATCAGAATTCTGCGTTCCAGGGCTTACTCGCTGGTCCTCATAGATCTAAACTCGCTTTGTTCGCGGATGACTTGCTACTCTATATCACACAGCCCCATGTCGCTATGCCTACTATTTTGCAGGAATTCGAGAGGTTCGGTGCCTTGAGCAATTTCCGGGTTAACGTCTCTAAATCAGAGATCCTCAATGTCTCTCTGAAAATGGAGGATCTCCGCCTCCTTGAGAGCAACTTCTCCTTCCGTATTTGCCCTATCTCCTTGAAATATTTGGGTGTCCACCTTCCCAGGAACCTGGCTGACCTCTATGCCCTGAACTTCCGCCCCTTGTTGGCGGGAGTGACTGGTGCCCTGGCCTCGTACGACCGTAAATTCCTATCCTGGCTGGGACGGATTAATGTGCTCAAGATGGACATTGTCCCCAAGTTCTTATATCTCTTCCAGACGCTACCCATTGCCCTCCCCACAGTATACTTGAGACAAATCCAAAAGGCCTTCACAAGCTTCATCTGGGGATCCTCCCGCCCTCGGCTCGGCTATAAAACCCTGTCTCTGCCAAAATGCAGAGGGGGTGCTAGCGCACCTGATATCTTCCTCTACCATGCCTCGGCGGTGTTGGTCCACATAGTAGATTGGTTCCACCATACCGGGGACAAACAATGGGTCTGTCTGGAGGAGTCTCTTACGTCTGCCGATTTATTGGCACTACCCTGGATACAACCTGGCTCCAGACCTGCTTCCGCTACTCTTCCCTTCCTGACCTCCCACACCCTGAAGATATGGGATCGATATATCACGCGCCTGGGTATTTCCTCATACTTGGGTCCAATGACTCCTCTCTTTGGTAACCCGGCTTTCCCTCCAGCGCTGACTGGACCCTCCCTGGGTCGTTGGGATAGAGTCACTCACCGTCGCTTGGCCTCGGCTCTGGAAGCTCAAACTTCGGTCACGCCCACTCCTGTGGGTGCGTTCGGTGGCACCTGGTTGGCTGACCGTCAGTTCCGATCCTTCGTAGAATCTTTCTCCGCCCCAGACTGCTTCCTGACAGGACCCACAGCTTTTGACTCCCTTCTCCTGGCCTCAACACCCCCGACACACACAGTCTCCCTCATCTACTCTATCCTCTCCACCATGATTTCCCCCGGTTTGCCAGATTACACCCGGATGTGGGAGAGGGAGTTGGAGACCACTATACCAGAGGCTGATTGGGATCGTTCATTCGCGCTCACGTATTCTCTTTCTTTTGCCAGTAAAGCCCACGAGAAGAACTTGAAAATCTTGACCAGGTGGTATAGGTGCCCGGCAACTCTCCACCGCATGTACCCTGCCACCCCGGACTCTTGCTGGCGCTGTAATGGGTCCATGGGTCACATGACTCACATTTGGTGGAGCTGTCCCCTGATTCAGGAGTTCTGGCGAGGGGTGCTGGGGGCCTATCTCAGAATGACGGGAATTACAATTGCTAACGACCCAAAGATCCTGCTGCTTTCAATGCTCCCCGGGTCCATGAAATCTGTGAAAAGGGGCCTCCTGCGACACTTTCTTACGGCTGCCAGGACAGTCATCCCGCGCCATTGGCGCACGCCGGTGGTACCCACTCTGGCTAAATGGGCGGTAGAGATGGACCACATAGCGGACCTGGAGAGCCTCTTGGCTACGGAGCGAGAAGCTGGCGAGGCCCATGTGCACACCTGGTCTCTCTGGTACACCTTTAGGGGATCAGCTACCTTTGTGGAGGCTGTCTCCTCTTGATCTACTGGCCTACGGAGGGGTGAGGGTTCCATGGCATGGGTGGGATCTTCCTAAGAACTTTTCTGCTACGCTTTTACTACACCCTGTTGTCTTTCTTTTCTTACTCCCAGCTCGTCTACCCACCTGGCTTTCCTTGCCTTTTCACTACTCTGACCCTCTTCCCGATATGGATCCTCCAAGGCGGAAGGCTACATTCGGCTCGGGCCCCCCACAGGTGTTCTGTTGTGGCTCGCAACCTGACTTAGTGACTCGTTTTGGAGGCAACCTGATCTGATGGTCCCCCATCCCTATTCCTAATGCACTTGTGAGGGGAGGCCCTCAGCCCAGGGCCTGAGATTCGACCCGCTGTGTATCTCCATTGTAACCTATATAACCAGCCTGGACATCTCCTGACTATTCACATGTGCCGTGTACCCAGTTGATGTGCCAGGGTTTGCAAGCGGCTGTGATGTTCCTCCTATGTTGTATTCTGATGGGGAATTCGGGCTCCTTACCCCCTTTCCTTGTACTGTTACTTCCTGCTGGTTAATTCCAACGAGTATACTTGTTTTTTTTCTCTTTATGTTTTTGTTTGTTTGTTTGTTTGTTGAAATGTACTGTACTTTCTGAAAACTAATAAAATCGGATTACTAAATCTTCCCCAATGCTTTGCCTATCACAGATGAAGCACATTGTCAATTTGGCTGCTGCAACCTTACCCTTTTATAGTGAGGGGGCTGGCCTATTCAGGAGCCCCTTATTGGCCCTTCCAAGTCAGCTGACCTAAGTTCCAAGCCCAGGCAGAGCATTGTGGTGATTAGGAAGTGGATTCAGGTGAATTTATTGACACATTTTGAACTGGCTGTATTCAGAGCGAACCCAAGCTTCTTTCCTAGTCATAAATACTGAAGCAAAGGGGTCAGCATGACAGCCAGCGGACTAGAAGTTGCATAAGAAGAGATCAGCAATGGCCGTGGTCATGTTTCTCCCATGACAGCTTTCCTTCAAAAAGTTAAACATGATTACTATCTTATTTCATCCTTTTCATTTTACAACATTGTTCCCTTTTATACGACTGATCCAAAGGCAAACTTGTCCAGAAGGGCCGATAAGCAAAGTTCAGTGATCCATAACAACCAACCATAGATAAGATTTTACTGATATGGATTCAGTATAGTGAATTGATTGCTATAGGTCACTGCGCTTTGCAGATTGCATCACTTCCAGTCCCATAGCTGTCAGTGCTGGGATCCTGAAGCCCAGCTATAAGCTATTGAAGTGCAACCTGCACTTCAATAGCTTATTTGGAGTGTAAAGGTGACACCGGGGGTCTTTTGGACTCCCAGCATCCCCTTAAAGAGTACCTGTCACCACCATCTGCTATCACATGGGGGACTTGTAATCCCCCGCCCCTGCGAGCACGCGTGTCTTCACGTAAACACGTGTCGGGTGCGCCTACGTATGAAAATGACGAACGCGCTACACAAGTTGGGTATCGCCGCGCACGCCGGAGTGAGAGCAATAATTCTAGGGCCAGTATATTGGGTATCTCTAAACTGATGATCTGTGGGGGCTTTTAAAGCGTTGTCTATGGACTTTTTGGGGTACTGTATTTTGTCGCCGTTTCACGGACGCACACAATTTTTAACCTGGGCATGTTGGGTATGTATTTACTCGTTGTAACCTCATCTTTTATATTTTATTTTTAAAAATGGGTATTTTATTGTGTTTTGGGGCATCTAAGTACATTTTTCACTACATTTTGGGGGTTGATAAGGAGTTGCGCTAATATCGTGCAACATAAAAATTTGCAACTGCCACCATTTTATTCTATAGGGTCTTGGCATTCAGAAAATATATAGTTTTGGGGGGTTTTAAGTAATTTTCAGGGCTACAATGTGGAATATAACATGGGTGTTCATGCTGTTTTAAATGTCTGTATACTCTATGTATATATGTGTTTATATCACAAGACTAGAAGACAAGTTTCTCACGTCTACTTAAATGTTGTTGCATTTTGTAAACATCCTCTATATACGGAGGACAAAGGATGTTCTAGTAATACTGCTCAGTTGGTTTTGTGGTTCACACTAGTGATGGGCTTGGGCGTGTTCGCAGCTCCACGTGCCGAGCCCGCCAGGAAGCTGACAGTGCTGCAGCGCCAATCACATGTACTGAGACATATCCCGATCTCTGCAGCTGCGGACTGGGATAATGTCTCAGTACCTGTGATTGGCGCTGTCAGCTTCCTGGCGGGCTCCGCACGTGGAGCTGCGAACACGCCCGAGCCCATCACTGGTTCACACCTAGGAGTTTATGAGCAGTTCGAAAACCGCTTTAAACTGCCCAACACAATAAATCTCATGATTTTCAGTGGCCCTGGTTCAGACCTGAGCAGTAAAACGTCCAGCAGGAAAACGCCCAAAAAGATACAGGAGCTTCTTTGGGCAGATACAAGTGCTTTTTTGCCCCATAGACTTAACTGGAAATGCCCAAAAACGCGCAACAGAAGTATGTTGTACATTTTTGTGGGCGTTTTTGCACGTTTAAACGCACGTTCATCCATTGACCACAATGGTTTAGGGGCTGCCAATCAAAACGTGCATCTTCATGTACGCGCATTCATCCATTGACCACAATGGTTTAAGGGCTGCCAATCAAAACGTGCATCTTCATGTACGCGCATTAAAACGCATATACAAATGTGCGAAACGTGCATAAATGTGCAAATAATTGCATGCTGTTAACGTGCATATAAACGCGCAAAAACGGTGCCGCCTAGGTGCGAACCCAGCCTTAGCTTTGTTCAGTTATGTGAGTCCCAGAGCTTTATGTGAGTCCCAGAGCTGGTCCCACTAGTTTATTGAAGAGGATGCTCTTGTCAGGGGCTTGACTAGAAATCATAGGGCCCATAGCAAATCATTTATGGGGTACAATTCAGAACCATTGCCTTCTGACTGCTCCAGTGGTGTATCCAAAGTATGAACATAACTGATGCCTGATTGGTTGCTCAAAGTGAACATAACTGATGCCTGATTGGTTGGTTATTTGGCTACCTCCAGCATTTTCCTGACTTTCTTGTCTCTAACTAAGGGCCCATTCACACCATAGTGTTGCTTTTATGCATGCACTTCTCTGCTGTGGTTCAGGTGACCTGCACCCTGTTAGATTATGCATCGGGGCAATTACATAATAAGAAGTAGGGCGGTTTGAGCTATGCATGCAGTGCTGGATATAAAGGTATCCACCCTCATGGTGCATGTATAGCTCTGACCTAACCAATGTGACTATGTAGGAGACCTGGACACAAGTGGGACCAGAGCAGTGTTTCACAGGCTAATAAGCACTGCTTCCACTCGTTACCAACAAGAAAATGGCACAAGACTGACAACAGAAAGGGGCACTTTACAACTGACCAGCATTAATTTGGGTACTTTTCCACTGATTAGCAGCATGGGGGCACTTTTCCACTAATCAGTAGTAAGGGGGCATTTATTCTCTGATCAGCAGCAAGGAGACACTTCTCCACTGATCATAGGCATGGGGGGGGGACACTTCTCCACTGATCAGAGGCATGAGAGCACGTCAGGAGTAAGGAGGCATTTATTCTCTGATCAGCAGCAAGGAGACACTTCTCCACTGATCAGAGGCATGAGTGCACCTCTCCACAAACCAACAGCATGGGGGCACTTCTCCACTAACCAACAGCACGGGGGCACTTCTTCACTAACCAACAGCATGAGGGAACTTTTCCCCAGATCAGAAGCATGAGGGCACTTCTCCACTGATCAGAGGCATGTGGGCACTTCTACACTGATCAGTAGCATCGGGGCGGGGGGTTAGATAAGAGGTATTGTAGACAACTCTCCACTGATTAGAGGCATGTGGAAATTCTTCAATGATCAGGGGCATGGGGGCACTTCTCTACTAAAAAGCAGCATGGAGGTACTTCTCTAAAGATCACTAGCTTGGGGGTTCTTCTCCACTAATCAGCAGCATGGGGGAACATCTCTACTGATCAGAGGCATGGGGCCACTTCTTTACTTATCATCAGGATGGGTACACTTCTCCACTGATTAAAGGCATGGAGGCATTCTTCCCTGATCAACAGCATGGAGGCACTTCTCCACTGATCACACGCATGGAGGCACTTCTCCACTGATCAGAGGCATAGGGGAGCTTCTCCAGTGATCAAAGGTATGGGGACACTTCTTCACTGATTAGCAGCTTTGGGGCACTTCTCCTCTGATCAACAGCATGGAGGCACTTCTCCACTGACCAATAGCATGTGGGCACTGCTCCGCTGTACTTCTATAAAATATTGGACTGATTTATAATGCATTTGCCCAGTGTATAGTGCCCTTATGTTATATGTTACAAAGTATTCATTGTTTTAAACAGTGGTTGATTTTAAATAAGCTCTTTTTTTTTAAAGGAGGCTTAGACAAAGTACTAGCTTTCTGTGTTCAGAAAAATATTTGTAATTGAAGTTTTTAAAAAGATCCTTTGTCCTGAGGTTTATGTATGTCTGTGAGATTGTCACTTATGGCACTATAGGTACAAGCATTTTGTGATTACAGGGCCTGTAGCACATACATGCAGTGTATGCAGAAAATAGACACAAAGTTCTGTTTAAAAGGAGAACTATGAGGTGAGTGATTTCCACTCAACTCATAGTTCTAGCCGACCTGTGACAATGTGACTGTCACAGGTCGGCTCAGTAGATCGGGAGGTGAGCGAACACATACCGGGTTCGCTCATCTCTCGATCCTGTCACGGCTCTCTGCCGTGACAGGGGGAGGGGCTGGATTCCCCGCTCCGATCTGCCAGCGCTGACTGGCGGAACGGACGAAGGAGGGGGCGGGTACAGCTGGCTCTGCCTCTAGATAGGCAGAGCCAGCTGTCACTCACGCAGCTGGGCGGATCCCGTCGTCTTAGTCGGGATCCGCTCCGGCTGCGGCGTCTCAGTATACCGTGAGCTGTAGCCACAGTCTGACCATGGCCACCATTTACCAGAACAATTTTTATTGCTGTGTCCTAGGGTGCCCCAGGTATTTTACAATACTAGCAACACCCCTAATATGGAGATTTCAGCAGCCATTTTGTCTCCCGACATAGGACTCCATAGGCCAGCAAGCAAAAGGAGGGATAAAGATAGGGATAGGTAGAGTTCAAAGCATAGTTATGAATTGTGAATTGAGAAAATGAAGAATAAACAATATGCTACAAGCAAAAAAATGCTAAATATGAATTTGCATCGTGGGACGTACATACATTCATTAGAAAGACACCCTGACGATCTGGCACAAGTAGTTAAGAAGTACTAAAATAGAATTCCAATGTAACACGCACTGAGCTTCCTAAAGCACGCTCTCACCGACACACACAAACACTGGTGGCAGGCCTTCTGCAGCATCTGCATGTCACAGCCACAACATGTGAGTGTTATTTGCATCTTCGTGCAAACTGATTTCTACTGTTGCTATATTTATATTGGTCTGATCACTGTTGAGCGAACTGGCATATTTGAGGACCTGAATTCTTCCAAACAGCTAAACATTTACCCATTGCTTATAAAGAAATAAACTATACATTCTGCATCATTGTCATATTTGATAGCATTAAAGAGAAACTTCAGCCCCTCTCTGGGTTTTTTTTCACCCCTCTAATTTTTTGTGCAGCATTGTCCTCAATTCACATTCTTACCTGCCAGGTAATCCAGCGGCGTCCTGCTGCCATCATCTGTTCAGGAGACAAAACCTAAGTCCCACGTGCCCATCCTGGTCAGTGGAAGGTGGCTGCCTCTGCAGGTTCAAACAGCCAGCCAGCCCCCAGGATGTGCACTGCTCTGCCCACCGGCCGCTCTGTGTCCCTCCTCCTGGAGCCTCATAGGATATGGTAATATCCCAGGGCGCTAGGCGTGAATGGTGGTGGTGTGATGGGGGGGTGAGAGGGGGGGGTTGGTTATTTCAAATAGCGAAGGGTGGAAGGTTGCAGTGGGTTAGAGCTAAATGTCAGAGTGAGGGTCTGCTTTTTATTTATGGCTACACTTTATGGTCAAAGATATATCATATCAGCTTGTTGGACATCCAGTTCCAAAACCATGGGCATATACAGTGTATGTGTATATACTGTATATATATATATATATATATATATATATATATATATATATATACAA